>NW_028248277.1:0-115000 GCF_964263255.1 Lissotriton vulgaris | reverse complement strand
ACCAAAGCATCATCATGGATAGATAGATAAAAATATGAACTAAAAAATAATAATAATAATAATATAACCAGACATGTAGGAGAAAGCATAAGAAAAAATAAGGGAATATAGTGACGGGAAAAACTAAGAGAGAGTGGGTTTCATAAACATAGTCTCAACTGAAGACAAATAAGCCCTGACAGTGCACAGTATAATCATATATCAAGTAACTTTGCAAATAGGTGTACATTCTCTCAAAATATACATTTCTAATATGATTAGAATGAATAACATCAAAACAAAGTATATACAAATGTAGGCTAGCCAGCCGGCCAACCTCTCTGCGAAAATCTACAAAACATCAGATAACTCATGTATATACTGAAGTGGAATAGTGGTCTCAAACTAGCCCTATACAGTTTATAGAAAGTTGCTCAAATCTTCGGTCAAATTTAAACCGTTAGGTGCCTTGGTGTCTAAGGCCAAAATTAAATGAGATTCTTTCTGCCGAAGAAGTTTCATTCTGTCACCTCCCCGTCCGGGTTGAGGGACTGAGCATAAAACTGTATATTCAAGATCTCTCAATTTTTTATCATGAACAGCTCGAAAATGTCGCGCGACAGGGTAATTATTGTCGCTATTAACAATTGCACGGATGTGTTGCAATATCCTCTGGTGTACCGGAAGTTGAGTACTTCCGATGTACTCCAGGTTGCATGTGCATTTTAGTTTGTACACAACAAATTCGGATCTACATGTCAGGTGTTCACGAATAGGGACTGGTGTGGAGCAGAATGCTGTAAAATAATGGGTACTGTTCTTGGCAAAAGTACAGGCTCTGCATGAAGTGCACCGGAAGAATCCTGTCTTGGTGGTTAGACTCTTTTTAGGAGGTTCTTCGGGCATAGATCTATCTAATGCATCACGCATACTGGGTGATCTTCTGAATGTAATATTAGGACTTCTAGATAGTATAGGTCCGAGAATGACATCTGTGAGGATTATAGGCCATTCAGAAGTAATGATACTCCTGATTTTATGTTCCTGTGCACTGTAGTTAGTGATAAGACGCACA
This sequence comes from Lissotriton vulgaris, assembly GCF_964263255.1. Classification (NCBI taxonomy): domain Eukaryota; kingdom Metazoa; phylum Chordata; class Amphibia; order Caudata; family Salamandridae; genus Lissotriton; species Lissotriton vulgaris. The sequence goes on along the minus strand of NW_028248277.1, from coordinate 113,946 downwards.
GTACTTTCATCAGTAGAGATGTCAGGAGTTTTAGGCATTAGAAGTGTTTTACGCTCAATTGCACGAGCTTTGTGGAGGGCCTTGTCAAGGATGGAATCAGAGTATCCCCTATGAATGAAACGTTGCCTGGATTCATGGAGACATTCTTCTGAGGTAATAGAAATTTTCAGGTAGCTAATGTGTCCCCCACTCGCACCCTATCCATGCACCCATGTTCCTTGTATGTTGTGTAACTTCTGTTCTGTACATGCTAGAAAGACGCATATGAATTTGCGTCCATCCTTAACATGTCAGCTATCCAGTCCTGCAAAAAAATCCTGTTAATTAGGCTTCTAGACCTATGGTGCCAACGTCTTTATATGGTGCACTTTTGAATCTCGCACACGTTTTCTCCATGTTTCCTGGCCCAGTCGAGCTAGGCCCTTAAACGAGGCCCGAGTCTCATCTCTCTTGTCTCCGAAAGCTGTATGCATCCCTGACCCCTGCCTTACTTCCTGCCAGCGAAGCGGTGCCCGGCTCGGCCTGGACTGCCTGCCAAAACCATATTTTGCCCACAGTTATCTGCTCAGCCTCCTCGAAAACACATTCCAGCATAGTGAAATAGGTAAACATATTACCGGCTGCAGAGCAAAGGGCCCTGCCTTCCTGTCTCCATGCAAGTAAATTACTGCTCCCGTTACCATGGTAGGCCCATGGCCCCCGCACTCTACATGAAGATTCATATGCACGCACTAGCATTCAGTGATGAACGGCCTTTGCACTAGAGACCTTTTCCTTCAGACACTACATCCTCCAAACATGAGATACCAGATATGTTATAGGTACAGGTTGCCCTGACATTTCAGACACCAGTCTCCTCCACTAGTGCTAAAGTCAAAGCCCCCAGTCCTCCCCAGTTCCACGTCATGCTCGGTTGCGCGCGCATTCAGGTCATAGGTTTCTGCTGATCCTGCAACTTTCTCTATGCATCCACCCACATGTGACGTTTCATATGACGTTTCTCTGACATGTACAGTGCACGCCCATGTGTACGCCTTTTTACACGCCTCCTGTTACGCACATGTGTTCTTATCTCTTTCTTTTCACCTGTTACGCCTACTGTATTGGTTTCAATCGAACTGTTTTACTATATATAATGTGTAATGTTAATAAAACGTTGAATGTCCCTTCCTGAACCTTAGAGGTGATGGAACATGATATCCAATCCTCAAGGATTTTCCATTAAAGCCCGTATGACTCAGATCCCACGGACTCTGCCTCTCATTTGAATGAGCTGTCTTTTATTAATAATTATATGGAAAAATGATACGGTAAAATTAATTTACCACATAATTTGGCGCCCGAACAGGAACCCCCCCTTCCCCACTCGCCGGCGATGTTACGCAGGCTTTGGCCCCTTCTACAGCCGCGACGGAAACCGTGCACGTTAGCGGGTTTTCCTGCTATCTTCCCTCGGGCCCACGGGGGAGACGGAGACTGCGGTCCGGCGTCCAGACGAGGCGGTGAGGAATGCGGAGGATCCCGACCAGAGCCCTAGTCGAGAGAGTAAGGTCCGAGGTGTCCGGAGGCCCACCTGTTCCGAAGCGCATGCGTGGTAGCGTGATGCGTAGCAGCCAGATGTCGTAGCAGTCCAATCCAGTCCAGTCCAGATTCCGAGGCCTTCAGTTTCTTGCTTCCCGGTGAGTACCGTTGTTGGGAACGCATCTAGACGGGTTCATTAATTTGTGCCCGGTCAAGACAGGTCTGGGTACAGAGACCTGGTCCAGACGTGTTCACTTAGGTGAATACGGTCCGACGTGTCTCTTTATGGGACCGGTATTGTCTGTACTGTTTTAGCAGTGCATCTAGTAATCCAGTATTCTAGTATTATCTCAAGATTTTCAGAGTTTGTGTTTTCTATGTACCAGGTAATTTCAGTCCGAAATGTTTCAATGTGCTTTTATGTCGTGGTGTGAATGATTGTTTGCTATTTCATTTCTGTGTTTATTGTGTTCACGTCCGAATCAGCTCGAAAATGCCACTGTTCTCGAAATTACGTCAGATAGGAACTAGGAAAGGGATACTCGAAGAAGCAGTTCCTGTCCCGCCTAGGGACACTCCAGGATATTTTATGTACCACAAGCATGGCTTAGATGCCGTACTGTATCTAGATTTATGGGTGGACTACACCAAAGACCTGGAAGAAAAGTATAGATGGCCTGTCTCAGGGACATGGGATGCTGATTGCATCATGAGAGTAGAAGAAGCATTGTGGAAAAAGAAAGCCAGACAATCCCAGAAAGATGCCATAGAATTGTGGCGTAAAGAATCGCATAGAAGAACAGAAAAAGAAATCAGGAAAGCAGAGAGAAGTAGAGAAGAATCTGAAAAAGCCAGAGAAAAAGAGTTACTAGAAGAAGGAGAACAAGTCAGATTAGAACAATTAGACCGTCAAAGAAACGCACTGCTTACAGGCATGTATCCAGTTCTTGCCGAGGGCCTGCCCAGGGCGACCCCGGAAGTACCCCGTAACTTGCCACCACCATTGGTTCCGACTAAACTCCGTCACAAACAGACTGCAGCAGACATTTTTCTTTCTTCCTATTTAGATGACGTAGCTCCTGCATATACTAATATACCCGTACCACCTGTAAAAAATTTACAGCAGCCTGCTCCGTCCGTTCATTCCACTGTTCAAGCCACGACCCCTCCACGTCTCCATCTTCCCGCGCCTGTTGTCACTTCCCCTACTGCTGTTGCTACTACTACTGTTCCCCCTACTATTGGTCCTCTCAATCCTTTTGCGACAGCTGCAACCCAGAGTCCACCCCCATTACATATACCTCTTATACCTGCTATGACATCAGCAGCTACAACCCAGTCAGTTCATGCCCTCGCCTCCGCCTCAGGGGGTGCCGTAGGAGGCCACCTTCGCACCCCACCACAAATTAAACGAATGACAGTCAGAGAATTAGCATTGCAACGTACGCCGAAAGCGGTCACATATGAAAACCTTAGACAGTATATTACAGATTGTAGATATGACCCAGTACCTGGCAAGGAGGGAGACATGATGTTAGTCTCGTTACGTCTACGACGCGTTACAGATTATTTGATGTTATTACCAGAAATGACAAACCATCTAGACAATATATATCATTTCATTAGAACGGGGGAGAGACCAGAATGTATTCGCGAGGCCATGGCATATCAGAAGGCTGAGACACAAGGTTTAATCTTACGATTCCTGATAAATTGTTTGATAAGGGAACGAGATCGGCCAGGTGTTATCAAAGAAGAGATGGATGCACTGATGAAATGGAGTAATAATATTGCAGATTGTAAACATGATAAACAAAATTGCATAGATGCCATGTACAGAAAGATCCGTAAAGAAATAGTAACGATGCATGACAGACAGAAGGCTGAAAAGGAAGCCGAGTCCGGCAAGAATGAATCCTCAGAGGAGGAAGAAATAGATGCTACAGCAGAAAATCAAGGCACAATAGCGTACGTAGGTAGAGTGAAGCTTCCTAAACAGTATTCTTTTGACAGACCTTTTGACAGACCCATTCGTCTAGAAAACAAGAAACGTTTCCTTTCCCCCATACCTGAGCAATGTTGTCTTGAACATGTATTCCAAGGCACTGATAAAATACTGAAAGAAAGAATAGGTTACCATGAACTTAGTTCGATGCGTGATCAGGAACTTGCCCGGTCAGCAGTCCAATGGGCTGGAAATGATAGTATATATAAAGATGATTCAGTAGCGCAAACGTTTTTGAGCCTTACCCCAGACGAACAGCGACTAGCTGGTATGTACATGATCCAACATCTCATTACACTATATGAAAGCCAGCATTCTGATCCAGGTCCCCTATATAATATATTGGAAGAATTACTCCTAAAAAGATGGAGAGGCCTAGGTACCGATTTAATTAATATCATTCTAGAACAACGTCACAAATACAGAACTTTCCTGACTCCACATTTTGTTTCTGTTCCACCCCTAGTAAGACAGAATCCCTTACGAGAAGTTCATCCTGTCCAGATTCCAGGGGGTACGCTTCAACGCGTATTCGTATACACTCCTTTGACCAAAATGGAATTATTAGAAATGAAGAAAATAGTACCTTGTCACGATAAAGATCCTGCAGGGTTCCACCGTGAATTAAAAGACATGTTACTCATGGGAGACTATACGTATCCCGACATTCTTAAAATGTTAAAGGTATTGTTGCCAGCGGGTATTTACGAAAAACTGAAAGAAAAAGAATGGGAGGTGGGAGATAAAAAGATTATTTTGACTGAATTAGAGGACGAGGAAAAGACACGTACCCCAGGTTTAGGTCTTGGGGACAAAACTAAAGCATTACCAGGATTATTAGTACAAGTTTTGCCTAGATTATTGACAGTTAAAAAGGAAGACTGGGATGCAATCTCAGCCTGCAAACAGAAACAAGACGAAGACACTAGTGATTTTTATTCCAGATTTGAAAAATGTTTCATTATTAATAGTGGCCTGAAAACAAGTAGCGAGTCATATCCACATCTTTTTGTGACCAAATTAGTCGAGAATTCCTTACCACAGGTTAAAAACCGAGTATTGAAAGTCGAAAGCACATGGCAAGCAAATACGCCTTCCCAAATGTTACAAATGTTACAGTACCACCAGAACAGAATTAGAGAGGAACACGATCATGAACAGAGACGTATGAAAGACACGAAAATGAAAGTACTAGTTGCCCAGTCCGTCCCGACAGATGGTCAGAAGAGGGGTAACACGCAGAACACACAGACTAGTCATTCTGCAGCTCCTGTTAAAGGGAATTGCAATTACTGTAAACAGCCAGGTCACTTCATAAATGAATGTGCCGTTTTAAGACACAATATTGCTACAGGCAAAACGAAAGAAAGACCGCGTCCGCCTAGACCAGAACACGTTCCACAGAATATTTCACAGAATACGCAACCGCCACCGAATGCACAGCAACAGACAGTAGCTGTACCCCAACCCCATCCATTGCCGCAACACAACATGTCACACAGCAAATGTACCAGTATGCACAGTCAGATTACCCCGATTATCAGCAGTATACATGAAACAGCCTAGAGAGGGAGGTTGGCTTGCCCCTTATCGAGGTTCCTGTAGATCAAGAGGGTCCCTATGTACATAGTCAGGTATTAGGGAAAGACAGAAAATTTTTGATTGACACAGGGGCGAGCAGAACTACCATCAGTCACGACGAGGTTCCAGGGGCACCCCTCTCAGGCTCACAGAATGTTTCCCTTGGATTTTCAGGAAAGCCTATTGTTAACGAAGTATCAAAGCCAGTTCCCCTTGCAGTTGGTCCATTGTCCCGAACTACAGATATGTTACTTACGAAATCATGTCCTGAAAACTTGCTTGGTATTAAAACATTGAAAGCTCTAGGAGCTGTAATATGTTGTTCTCCGGAAGGAGTGAGATTATTTTTACGTGACTTTAAGGGTCATTATGTGTTGAGAGATTTTGATCCAAGATTGAAAAATGTTCCACAGCATTTATGGGCGCAAGGTCCAACAGATGTAGGTTGTATGCACATTACACCCTATCGTGTCACACTCAAGCAAGGTGTTGTACTGCCCCGAATCCGACAATACAAATTGCCCCCTGAGGCTGTAGCAGCTTTACTGAAAATTATTGAGGAGCTCATTGCCCAAGGAGTAGTCGTAGAAACTGACTCCAATGTATGTAATTCTCCAATAATTCCGATTCTTAAACAAACTGACAAAAATGCACCTCCAGTCTACAGATTGGTGATTGATCTTCGAGAACTCAATAAATGTATAATACCACAGTATCCAGTAGTCCCGGATATTTCGTCACTATTGACTGCCATTGATTCCGAAGCTGCGTTCTTTACTGTAATCGATCTCAAGAACGCCTTCTTTAGTGTCCCCATTCATCCCGAAAGCCAATACCTTTTCGGGTTCTGTTTAAATGGCCGAAGTTTCAAATTTGCACGTGCACCTCAAGGGTTCACAGAAAGTCCTAGCATTTACAGCCAAACTCTGAAAAGACAACTAGACAGTATTCACATGCCTACTGACACTGCTCTACTGCAATATGTCGACGACTTGTTAATCACCGCACGGACCGAACGTGATTGCGAGCGCGCGTCACTGACAGTCTTGTATTTTCTGGCCGAAAAGGGGCATAGAGTGTCCCCTTCGAAGCTACAATTCTGTGCCCAGCAAGTGGTATACCTTGGACACTTGCTGTCCAAGAGGGGTAGACAGTTGACACCAGATCGTATCCAGTTAATTGCACATCTGCCACAGCCCAAGACACAAAAGGAAGTACGGGCCTTCATTGGCCTCACTTCTTACTGCAGACAATGGATTCCCAAGTATGCATTTCTAGCCAAGCCACTCATACAGTTGACAACACAGGAGGCAGCGACATCGACTGTCCTCCCTTGGACTCAGGAACATACAAAAGCTTTTAATGACTTGAAGAAAGCTTTATGTCAAGCACCAGTTTTAGCGACACCATGTTACAGTAAACCTTTTACACTTTTTGTCACAGAACGCGATGGCACAGCATTATCTGTTCTCACACAAGATCAAGCGGGACACCATAAGCCTTGTGCTTATTTTTCTAGTACATTGGATCCAGTAGCCCAGGCTCTGCCTGCGTGCCTAAAATCAGTTGCAGCAACAGCTCTAGCTATCAGACAAAGCGATTCCATAGTGTTAGGTCATCCCCTGACAGTACAGGTTCCACACTCCGTGGAAGTTCTTCTGAACCGAACCCAGACTCAACACTTGACCATAGCACGACTGACAGGTTATGAACTGACACTGTTCCAGCCACACATAGAAATCAGACGCTGCAACATACTTAACCCTGCCACATTGTTACCCTCGAGCACAATTGATCTAGCACCACATGACTGTGTAGAAGTCATTAATACAGTGACAAAGCCCCGACAAGACTTGACAGACATTGCATTGACCGACCCCGACCTGACACTTTACGTGGATGGTTCATGTATGAGAACAAGCACAGGAGAGTTAGTGGCCGCATATGCAGTGACCACTGAAACTGAAGTCATAGAAACACATCGTATTGACACATTATCTGCTCAAGCTGCAGAGCTCATTGCTCTGACTCAAGCCTGTATACTAGCCAAGAACAAGAAAGTAAACATATACACAGATTCACAGTACGCATTCGGAGTCGTTCATGACTTCGGCGTTCTATGGGAAGAGAGAGGTTTTTTAACTTCTCACGGTACCAAGATCCAGCACGGTCCCCTCATTCAAGCTCTGTTAGAAGCAATACACTTGCCTACAGCCATAGCCATTATGAAGTGCAAAGCACATACCAAAGTCACCGACACTATTTCCCAGGGTAACGACCTGGCAGATCGAACAGCCAAACTCACAGCTCAGACAGACATACCGACTGACGTGACAAAGACTGAGGTACCTTCACTGACACATTGCCTGACAGTTAAGGATCCCACTCTAGATATACTCGACATACAGACACATGCAACCCCTGACGAAATCAAGAAATGGACTGAACAAGGAAGGATCCAAACAGATCAGGGATGGATGACGAAGGGAAGAGCCACATGGTTCCTCCCCGACTCTATGGTTCAAATCATCATTAACACAGCGCATAGTCCAGCACACTTAGGAGAGAAAGCCATGTTAGACAGTTTACAGAATCTTTGGTTCAACAAACATTTACGAGCAGCAGCGAAACAGAAAGTGCGTACTTGCATGATCTGTTGTCAGTTCAATCCAGGCAAAGGCATTCCCGTGGAACAAGGTGGATTTCATCCTCCTGACCATCCTTTTGAAGTCCTCCAGATGGATTATATCCAGATGGACAGATGTCGAGGATTCAAGTATGTCCTCGTAGTCGTATGTGCTCTTTCCCGATGGACAGAAGCATATCCAGTCCCCGATTACACTGCTGTAACCACTGCCAAACAGCTGGTCCGTGAGTTTTTCCCACGATATGGTTTGCCCCGTGTCGTGTACTCTGATAATGGACAGCCATTCTCGTCTGAGCTTATGAAACAGGTATCACTCCTGTTAGGTTTCCAGTAGAAGTTCCACTGCGTCCGACATCCTGAAGCCGCAGGTCTCATCGAGAGACATAATCAAACCCTGAAAACACGCCTAGCAAAAGTCTGTGCAGAAAAAGGTGTAGATTGGATAGTAGCCCTGCCAGTTGCACTCTTTTACATGCGAATCGTAGCCCATTCTAGAACAGGATTGTCCCCGTATGAAGTAGTTTTTGGTCGTCCCCCGAATATGTGGGGTACGCCTATGCCGAAAAAGATCACTGATGTTGAAAGTACTATGCTGACAGATTACTTGGCCTCCTTGATGTCTGCACTACAATCTTGTCGTTCACAGGTCGCGGCTGCCTTTCCGGATAACACCCAAGTGAAACCGCACAAAGTCGTTCCGGGAGAGCTGGTTTATATAAGAAATTTTGACAGGAAAAGTCCGTTGGAACCTAGATGGAAGCAGCCAAAGTTGGTGTTGATGTCAACGAGGGCCGCCGTCAAGCTGGAAGGTCGCAAGGGATGGCTGCACTCCAGCCACGTTAAGAAATTTCACGGACAATGTCCAGAAATTCCGATTAAGGACTGCCCACTTTTGGATACTGACTCTAAACTCCCCCTGCTAGAAAAAACTCCACAACAGGAGTATCGTTCCAAGTTGAGGTCTAGTAAGTCAGACAGCGTTTAATTGTTTAAGTCCCCCTCGGGTGAAGCGGTTAGACAGGTTTCTGACATGTATAACATAGACCCAAGTAGTCAGAGAGTTAGGCGTAGCGAAAAGAGAATACAATACTGTAAAGTTTTGCACAGCAGATGCATTATCGCATTAATTTCCATGTTTCTTCTGAGTCTTACGATCATATGCATAAGTTTAATGCTCCATGTTTTTTTTCCCCTTGATTCTCATGTACATGCTTCCTCTAATGGCACTGTAGAGCACACTTTTAGCGACCTGCCTCCCCACGAATTATCCTATCGTTTAGCAATGCGCAACAATACATTCATCCGTATGTTACATCATTCTCACCAGACCAGCAATGCCACCAATTGCTGGGTATGTGGCCGACTCCCTCCCTATCAGAAATACAAGGACGCTCTGCCCCTCTTTCCTTATCCGTTCACACATAATGGTTCGTGTGGTGCATGGTTTACTTTAATGTCCTCCCTAGATAGTAAGTCCAAGGTTTCCCAAGGCAATTGGATTTGGGGGAACCTGAATACAGTCATTAATAAAATATGTTTCCCAGACCAGGAAGGTCTTCCCCAAAGGACAGGGACCCATCTAGAAAATGAAGTGTATGGATTAGGTAATTTCACACTTAACTTAATGATCCTGAATGTGCAGTCTGAGACTAATTCGGACTTGCCGTCTATTACAGTTTTTCCAGTAAAAGGTAAATTATGCGTCAGAAAGATTGGTTCAGTACATCTAGGACACAGTGATTGTAATACTGTGGTCGAATTCAGTGATAAAGGAAAGTCTACTTTCAAAGCTTCTCTCCACTCTTATTTTATATGTGGTCAGACAGCTTATGTACGTCTGCCATTAGATTGGGATGGGACGTGTTATATTGCATTCCTATTGCCACCTGTTTTCCTAGCCCCGCCTGATTATCATCGAAATCCACATCTTGTACATATAAGACATAGAAGGGAGATCAAGACCCCGATTGCCGACCAGACTGAAACAACATTGGAGCAATATACAGATTTCAATAAAGGATTCTTTTTCTTTATAGGACATGTCCAGAACAGTAAATTGATACGTAGATTAACACGAACTTTGGAAGCAGTAGTGAACGAGACTACTTCTGCTTTAGGTAACCTGACTGAGGAGCAGTCTGCTATAAGACTTGTTGTTCTTCAAAATCGCCTTGTCCTTGACGTCATCCTGACCGATAGGGGCGAGGCTTGTAGAGTCATCGGATCCAGTTGTTGCGTGTTTATTCCTAATAACGCGCCATCCGTGTATAAGGCCATAACTCTGCTTCATGAAATTGCTCATCTGATACAGCAGAATCCAGGCTCCTGGACTTGGTCTGGTTGGCTCTGGAGTGTGATATCCGCCTGGGGATGGAAATTGTTATCATTCCTAGGAATAATATTGGTCATAGTATTCAGTTGTTGTCTCTGTCTGCAATGTGGGCCAGCGATTTGCGGCTTGTGCGCCACACCTTGTATTCCCCGTCCAAGTACACGTTCCCGTTCCCGAATAAAGAAAGAAGAACAAATGATACTTTACGAACAGATAGATGGTCTCATGAATATAGATGTATCCAAAAGGGTGTAGTAGGGTCCAAGGAGGGAATGAGGTAATAGAAATTTTCAGGTAGCTGATGTGTCCCCCACTCGCACCCTATCCATGCACCCATGTTCCTTGTATGTTGTGTAACTTCTGTTCCGTACATGCTAGAAAGACGCATATGCATTTGCGTCCATCCTTAACATGTCAGCTATCCAGTCCTGCAAGAAAATCCCGTTAATTAGGCTTCTAGACCTATGGTGCCAACGTCTTTATATGGTGCACTTTTGAATCTCGCACACGTTTTCTCCATGTTTCCTGGCCCAGTCGAGCTAGGCCCTTAAACGAGGCCCCGAGTCTCATCTCTCTTGTCTCCGAAAGCTGTATGCATCCCTGACCCCTGCCTTACTTCCTGCCAGCGAAGCGGTGCCCGGCTCGGCCTGGACTGCCTGCCAAAATCATATTTCGCCTACAGTTATCTGCTCAGCCTCCTCGAAAACACATTCCAGTCTAGTGAAATAGGTAAACATATTACCGGCTGCAGAGCAAAGGGCCCTGCCTTCCTGTCTCCATGCAAGTAAATTACTGCTCCCGTTACCATGGTAGACCCATGGCCCCCGCACTCTACATGAAGATTCATATGCACGCACTAGCATTCAGTGATGAACGGCCTTTGCACTAGAGACCTTTTCCTTCAGACACTACATCCTCCAAACATGAGATACCAGATATGTTATAGGTACAGGTTGCCCTGACATTTCAGACACCAGTCTCCTCCACTAGTGCTAAAGTCAAAGCCCCCAGTCCTCCCCAGTTCCACGTCATGCTCGGTTGCGCGCGCATTCAGGTCATAGGTTTCTGCTGATCCTGCAACTTTCTCTATGCATCCACCCACATGTGACGTTTCATATGACGTTTCTCTGACATGTACAGTGCACGCCCATGTGTACGCCTTTTTACACGCCTCCTGTTACGCACATGTGTTCTTATCTCTTTCTTTTCACCTGTTACGCCTACTGTATTGGTTTCAATCGAACTGTTTTACTATATATAATGTGTAATGTTAATAAAACGTTGAATGTCCCTTCCTGAACCTTAGAGGTGATGGAACATGATATCCAATCCTCAAAGATTTTCCATTAAAGCCCGTATGACTTAGATCCCATGGACTCTGCCTCTCATTTGAATGAGCTGTCTTTTATTAATAATTATATGGAAAAATTATACGGTAAAATTAATTTACCACACTTCCAAGGACTCATTTTCACTACAGATTCTACAGATACGAATGAACTCCCCATAGGGAACACTGCGAATCGTGTGGGCAGGGTGAGAGCTGTGAGCGTGTAAAATTGAATTGCCTGCAGTGGCCTTTCTGTGTAGGCAGGTTTCAATTCGGTTGTTTTTAATGAAAATGTTAACGTCAAGAAATTCAGCTGAGTCAGCTGTGATGCTGGAGGTAAATTTAAGATTAAAGGAATTCCTATTAATCTCCTCAACAAACATTTTAGCATCTTCTGTTGTGCCCTGCCAGATTATACAGACGTCATCAATAAAACGCCAATAATGCTTGATGTGCGGTAGCCAATGGCGATGTGTAGTTTTGAGCTCCCGTTCCTCCCACCAGCCAACATGCAAGCATGAGTAGCTGGGGGAGAAACAAGAGCCCATCGCCACACCTCGAAGTTGTTCATATATCTGGCCCTGAAACTTGAAAAAATTGGTGGTTAGACAGATGTTCAACATTTCCATTAACATATTGTTATGCTCACGAAAGCAAATATCACGTCTGTCCAGATAGTATTTACACGCATTCATGCCATGTAGATGGTGTATCGATGTATAAAGGGATTCAATATCCATTATCAGAAATAGTAAGTTCGCATTCCATATAAAGGGTGGGCAGAGTTGGCATAGTGTTTGAAAAACTCAGTGGAGCTACGCATAGCACTGCGCCGCTCCCTCCCCGCCCCCCCTCAAATGCTTTAAAAGTACTAAAAAGAAGGCACTTAGCTGTGTTTCTGCCGCCTCCCTTGCCTGGCCACTCTCCTTCCCTCTCCTTGCCACCTTGCGTCCTTCTTCATTGAAAAAAACCACCACATTCTATGCCTTGCGTGTGTGCATGCACACTCGCAAGATATACAACGTAGTGTTTTCTATAATGAAAAAGGATGCAAGAGGAGCAGGAAGGAGAGCAGCCAGGCAGGGGAGACAGCAGAAACACAGGTAAGTGCCTTCTTATTTGTATTTTTGAACTAACTATATATCGCGCACCCGCAATCCACTGCTGATGATGTCACATATTACATCATTCATGACATGGTCAGTGACATCACTGATGACATCACTGATGACATCTCATTTGACATTACTGATCACATCACTGATAATATCATTCATGTGATAATACGATGAACCTCTTCAGACTCTAATATAACCTTAGATACAATCAGTGTAAACAGACACTCACAGACTGTCACTCATCTATGGAGTTACTCACACACCTAGTCAGTCATGCAAAGAATCAATCACTTCTCCATTTCCTCAAGTATACAGTTATACACACCTTACTAATTCAAACATATTCTAACACATATTTACTCTCTTATACAATCCCTGATACAAGTTCACAATTATCCATACAGCCACTCACACATTCACTGGCTCTTATGCACAGTTATTTATATATGTCCACTCTCACATGTACTGTGTTTTACATATGTACTTACTTTGACATGTAGCACTGAGATATCCATTCACTCACCAATACCCTCATGCACACAGTCAACTGCCCATGCAGCTGTTTCCACATGCACTTTTGAACCCATACATCTAGTGAATCAACTGCTCACACATCTATGCACAGAGTCATACACCTCCCAGCCACTCACACACATACTCAGTCTCCCATACAAATACTTGGGCAACCAATCAATAGCCCATATAGTTACTCATATAGCTACTGATTAACACATGCAGCAGTTTACAGAACAACAAACATAATAATGCACAAATTAATACAGTTTAGTCACTAACCCATGCACTCAGTGAGACACATTTAATCACTCACTCATACAGTCAGTCATGCACCTACTAAATCCTTCATCCAGACACTTATACATCCACTCATTCTTCAATATGTAAGACATATTTTAACTTTACAAAAACATACAGTCACTGGATGATGTCATCAGTGATGTCATCAGTGATGTCACTGACCATGTCATGAATGATGTAATATGTGACATCATCAGCAGTGGATTGCCGGTGCGCGATATATAGGTAGTGCAACTAACTATATATGCAAATTTTAATGGTTTTGTGCGAGTAAAATAAGGTTTTGTAAATGCTAATCCCTAACTATATATGGTCTATAACCTATGGTTCTTTCAGTGAATTTTTAAGGTTTTGTAAATGCTAATTCCTAACTATATATGGTCTATACCCTATGGTTTTTTCAGTGAATTTCAATGGTTTTTTAATAGCAAATATCAAAAGCTGTAAAATGTATTCTTATTTTAATGCAAAAATATATTTTATATGTTTGTAATATAATTTTTTTATTTATATATTTTTTTTAATTTATTTTTTTTGTTTCGCTACCGGTCCGCGCACCGGGTAGCTTCCCGTTAGCTCAATTTGGTGCCGCGACCCGGTCCGCGAACCGGGAAACGTTCCGTTAGCGGAACTGCCATGCAAGAAAACAACATCGTGACGCGTCGCGTAAACGCGACGTATCGCATTGCCTCGTAATGCGTTTTATGACGCATCGCGTTCGCGCACCCGGAAGTGCTCCGGAGCGCGAACCGAGGCGCGAAGCGCAGCGCCCCGGAAGCGATCTGGGGCGCGGCGCGGAGCGCGTAACGTAAGCATAACAGGTCATGTGACTTGTTCATAAAACTTTTCATTGGTTCATTTTACTTTTGGTTTCCTAATGATGTTAGGCTAGGTCATATGACCTAAAAATAACACTTTTCATTGGTTTAGAAAAAATTTTTTTCCCAAATGATGAAAGGCCCCACCTTTTTTCTCACTCTGACTTTCAACTTTCTGAGAGGAAGACCTATTTTGATTCTTAAGAAATGTCTTCATTAGTAGCTGCAGCTGGTGGACCCCCACCACCACCACCACCTCCTAGGAAGATAGGACCACCTACTCAGGTTATCCTTCAGCAAGAGGAGGAAGAAGAGGAAGAAGAGGAAGAGGAGCAAGGGACGAGGAAGTTTTTGCCTGAGGTGCCGAGGAGGTCCCATGTGAAAGAAAATTACATATGGCAATTTTTCACATTTCCCCGGGGCCAAAAAAAAGGTAAATGCCCGCTACTTTACCTGTCTGATCTGCAAAAAAGATCTGTCCAGAGGGACTGATAAGAAATACAGCTATGGCAATTATACCATGCATCGGCACATGGACAGGTGGCACCCTATAAATAATAGTGCTGCGCAAGTACGTGACCTGCAGGATAACCCCCCTCCTGTGGCCAGTACATCAAATGAAGAGACAGTGACGGGACCAGAGGCGAGGGAGACGGTCCCAAATATCCAGCTGAAGTTTGGGAATGTGAAGCACGTGTGCATTTTTTGTGGCCAATTGATTTGCTACAGGGAGAGTAGCATACATTTAATCAACACAGCTATTGACAATCACAAATGTCCAAAACGCCCCAGAAAATAAATTATCTTTTTTTTTTGTTGCTCCTGTTGAGCCCTTTATAATGAATCATTTTCGTTTCCCCCCCCCAGAAAAAACAAAAAAAATATAAAACCGTTCAAAAAATACAAAAAAA
This sequence comes from Lissotriton vulgaris, assembly GCF_964263255.1. Taxonomy (NCBI): domain Eukaryota; kingdom Metazoa; phylum Chordata; class Amphibia; order Caudata; family Salamandridae; genus Lissotriton; species Lissotriton vulgaris. Next base: position 98,867 of record NW_028248277.1, on the reverse strand, counting down.
GTAAAAAAATGTTCAGAAAAATAATAAAAAAAATATAAAACAACAAAAATAATTAAAAAAAAGTTTTTTTCAGAACTACCTCCCCTTTATAAGAAATTGCTAGAATGTTTAGCACTCTGGCAACCTCTATTTCTTTTGATTCGCTTCCCGGTTCGCGCGCCGGTACGCGAACCGGAAGCGAACCAGAATTTTTTTTTTTTTTTAAAAAGAAGAGTAAGTATAAGGGAAGTAAACAGAGAGTAATGTTAAAAGAAAGACAGCTAGAAGGAGTAACACAGAGATACTGTTTAAAAAGGGACTGAGAAAAGGAGTGGAAGGAGTAGAGTAAGTAAGTAATAGAAAAAGTAATGAGGGAAGTAGCAAAGGCAGGAAACTGAGGGTTAAAGAAATGAAGCAGTGGAACTAATAGAAATTAAATGTGATAGAGATGTAACGGAAAGAGTACAAAACACTTACCTTATAATTGCTGTTAACTTAGTCACTTGTTATTTTTATACTTTCAATCTGTGAAAGAAAGAACAAAAATTTAAAAATTGATAGAAAGTAGTAAAAGATGAGTGAGCATGAGACAAGATGAGTACATATTAAAAATCACAATTCAAAGTACAGAATTAATTATACATATTAAATGGTTTATTTTTGCTGTTCTCAGAATATATAAAATTTCACTAAAAACAGTGAGTTGAAGGTATTCATCATATAACAGTGGGGAAAAAAAACAAAATCAAAATGATTGTGTTTAAAAAACCCATATAATATAACCAATCAGAAATCAGAACTCCTCAAAAGTAACTTACTTTCCATGATGTCAAAGGATGTCCTATGAACAGCTTATACTCTGTTGTGCTGTTATTATTTTCTGCCCGCCACTTTCTGAAAGATAAGCTCCATCGTTTTAAGAAAAATGTGACATAGAAAGCAATTTAAAACAGCACACTAAATTATATCAACACCTAGAATCATTATAGTCCAGTTACCTACCCTAAATTCTCACTTCTGAAAACAAGTCAAAAGGCAACATTGCGTCCTAGTCAAATGGAAATCATTGCCGAAAGACCAGCATTTTTTACATTTAAAATAAGCTGTGTAATGTCCTGATGTTGTCAAAGGACCATCATGTCATATAATAGCAGCAGTTACAAATGTTCTTCCTGAAATCGACGACTGTGTAGCCAAAACATTTTTAATTAGACTTGACAACCTATTTACATCCGGTTTATATAGTTGGAATTGCAAAATTACATTTCACCCATAAGTTTCTATAAATAATGTGGACAGCATTGCAGACTTACATTACCTCTACTCCTTCTTTTCATCTGCTGCTTGAATTAGCTTATTAAAACAAACACTTTTCGCTCTGTGCTACCCTTATCCACAAGGCTATATAGTGTAGGAGCCATTAGAACCTCTTGAAATTCCTCAGAACAAATCCCGAGATTCCTTCCCTAAAATTTTGGTTGTAAGAACACTAGGTAAGAATTTTTAAGGTGAAAAGGCAATCTTTTTCTGAAAGTTAAAACTGAATCATTGCAGAATGACCAGCCGTTTCCAGACTTCAAATAAGTTGTGTAATGTCCTGATGTTGTTGAAGGACCCTCATGATATATAATTGCTGCAGTTAGAAAAGTCCTTCCTGATATTGACAATTGAGAAGCCACAATATTTTTAATTAAAGTTGTCAATTTTGTTCCATCAGGCCTACATCGTTGGAACATTAAAATGACATACTGGCCATATCTTCGTATAAATAATGTGGACAGCATTGCAGACTTACATTGGCTACACTCCATGTTTTGATCGGCTGCTTTTACTAGCTTATTAAAGGATACTGATTTACTGTCTGGCAAAGTTAAATATATAAATCTTTCTGAGTCTACACTAGTAGTACTTGATAACGTACAATTCTCGCAGTCATGCTGCCATTGATAAGAAAGGCCAAACAGATGATCTACATCTACACCTTCATCTAGCAATACATTAAGCATATACATTAAAAACTCCTAACAATCTTGCTGAATATTTTGAGAGAATTGTGTTTGACCTGAACATTTGTCTAACAGATTTCGAATTTCAGACACACTTTCTACTCTTGTTCTATCAAGGCTACATTTCTCTAACACAGAATTCAACAAACAGCAAAAACTTTGATCCGAATTGATCACAATCTGTTCTTTTAAAGTTTCTAGAGAAAAGACAACATTAACCACTACATTAGCATAGCAGTTGACACCAGAACTATTTTCAAATTGAAAACCAACAAATTTAATTTTTAAAAATTCAATTCCATCTCTATTTCTGTATTTCTCAAAATCAACAACATTACCCATTGATCCATTTACCAGACCTCTTTCAACATGTAAATTCCTTCTCAAAATGATACGTCAATTTAAGCACACATTCAGAGTCTTTTCAAAACCAGCAGTTTTAGATATAGTCTTCTCTAATGAATCTAAATTAGATTTCAAATTCTCAGACAAAACAATTGTTACACCCATATGCTCTATTCTGTCAATAGCTTCCAGTTTCACAATCTCTTGGTTTTCTAAATTCAACATTTTGTTGTTGAAGATGGAACATTCTGCAAGAGTTGGCATCAAACAGATTCCCGATTTCTTCTCAGTAATTTTATGAAAAATATTCTCTGGCAGAACGTCTTCTTCTGGATACAAATTTGACAGTAATCGTGCATGTAAAGCTTCTTTCCCACGCTCAGTCACTTTCCCGATGCTAACGTCTTGTAGAATATTCTTGTAATCTTCATCCTTCGCCTGACACATATTTTCACGCAGCTCAGCATAATTGAAGTTTAACCATATGTTAACGTTGCCAATGCTTCCCTGGCACTTCCTGGTATCTTCATGCGTAAGCAGTTTAAACACTGGTTGTCCTTTCACTGGTGTCAGCTGCAGAAGATCACCGAAAACAATAATGTGTTTGCCACCAAATAACACATCATACTCTGTTTTAAGAACTTCCTGCATTCTCAAATGCACAAAGGCAAGCATGACATTGGAAACCATGCTTACTTCGTCAATGATAAGAAGTTTCATCTACTTCAGGACTCTAGATACTTCAAAACAAGCATCTCCCGATAACTTGTGGTATTGTAATTTGTTATCATGCTCCACTGGCAGCATCAGTAGCCGATGCAAAGTAATACCTTTAATATTATGTGCTGCCAGTCCAGTTGGAGCGGTGACAACACAAGACAGCGATGACTCAGTCCTTTTCTGCAGATAACATGAAATTGCTTTAATGAGGAAACTTTTTCCAGTTCCTGCTTCTCCACTCACGTACAGTCGGACAGGCTTCAACGACGTACATGAGCACTCTTTCTTCTCATGACTTAATCCATGATCAATTTGGCTGGTAACTTCGTCATATATTTTCCTCTGCTCAACGTTGAGTTGTCTTTCCAAATCTTCTAAGTTAACCGCATCCTCCTGAGCATGTGCCATGGCTCTTTCCACTTCAATCATGGCAGTGGCAGCTTCATTTTCGATAACTGGTCCCCCTAGTGGATCCTGACTCAATGAAACAGAACTCTGACTGTCCTGAGAACTGTCTCTAGCAATCTCGGCTGCTATTGTTGCTTCCTGCTCGATTTCTGCATTCAACATTTCTAGATATTTTGGAAAAACAGGACATTCTATGGACTCCTTGGCTGCATTGAAAGAGTCTTCGTAACAGAGGAAATCTCCAAGCAGTTCCTCTTCTGCACGCCAAGTCTTGAAAAGTTGCAAAAGAGCTAAATAGAAAAACTCTTTTCTTTCTGGAGATTCGCAATCCAATTTTCGATGATTTACCAATAGACATTTTTTTTGCTTGACCAGACATCCCTCACTTCCAATTACAGCATACACTCCTTTATCAATATCTTCTGTGATGTTCCTCTTGAAAATGTAATTTTGTAGAACCTCATACAGACAAACATTCTCCAGGTGACTGCTTCTATTTGGATAATATGTATCCAACATGTTGGTCTTCAAAATATCTGTACTGCTTGGCTCCTTCTCCGCCAAATACTCAATTTCCCGTACAGGTTTGAGAACTCAATTACGCGTTGCAGCAAGACCAAGACTTGCCGAAATGATACTCCTAGATTTGGCATAGAGACTTGCTGAAGATAACCGGTCAGAACATTCTTAAGCTCCGATTTCTCGATGCGACAACATCTTCAGGCTGAAACTGTACAACTTCTTACTGAGGCTCTTTTCATGGGAAATGTCCTCCCACATATCCTTGAGTTCTGTCTTTTCTTTTTTTGTGATGGAAGACGTCACATACTGAGCCACAGCCATACAGTTGTCAGCCACAAACTGTATATCCATGCTAGCATTCCACATGGACAAAATCACTGGGTTGTAGTCATTGATGTTCTTGGACTCTTCGTTACTCTTCAAATTGTATTTATTTTTGGGTGATTTCCTCGTCACATTATGTCGCAGCGAAGACATCAAATTGTTCACTCTTCCTTTAGATATCACCGATCGTGGAAATCCAAAACGACATTTTGTATATTGCTTGTTCTTGTTTCTGAATTTACGACGACAGTACTTTCCACAACGATGGCTTTGAAACCGTAAAACTTGTTCTCTTAGACTTTTGTCTTCCTTTGTCTTTGGAACAGCAGAGGTAGAATACTGTTCTATGAAATTCATCACTAAGTCATCCGGATCTGTTCCAAATTTGGGTGCATCCATAGCAGCATATGTATATGATGAGCACCTCGTGCTTGATACTCCTTTCTCCAGAAGAAATCCAACACCTCTCCAAGAGGTGGATTTTTCTTGTTCGTGATGAAAGACATCATAGCTTCAAATCTATGATTGAAGTACCTGCATACATTCACTGGATCCAAAGAGCACAGTTCTCCGGGTGTCTTGAATTCAATATTTTCAATGTTTCATTTGCCTCTCGTAGAAATTCAAGTAAGTCTTCCCAGCCATACTCAGCACAGCTGAGAGTGAGGAACCATGTGGGAGTTCCTAAATTCCTCAGCATACATTTTAAGTCACCATGACGACGGTACCAATACTCATTAGTACCACGCTGACATGCCATCAGATTAATCAGGTGAGAATCCAAAATACTGTCTTGCACATTGACTTTATCCATAAAGTCCCTTGCTGAGATATTTCGCAGTTGTACACCACTTTTCAGGATGTGGTTCACTGCATAAGACAGTCCAGACAGATCACTTTCAAACAAAAGATGAAACAAATAGGGAATGCATTGACGAAACCTAGGATCTTCTGCATACAATCGTAAAGTCCGGTATTCAGAAGCAGGAATTTGATCAGGTCGCTCATCATATCGTCCTCCTCGACCTGTGGGAAATAACTGTGGGAAACACTGAGCTTCCAAACTTTCCTCCCAAACACTAATGGGACTCCCTTTGGCTTGTTTCATTTGAAACAACTCAATAGCATTCCCCATGACTTCCTTGGAATGCAAAGGATGAACACTATAATTTTCATATATTTCTTCATTTTTAGAGGCTTCTACTTTCTCAATTTGTCCAGCACACAATTCGCTGTCTTCTTCTTCACTTACTTCCTCTTCTGCAACACATACATTCTTGTAGTACTCATTGTTCTTTATCAAATACAATGTTGCCTTTTTGACTTTCCTAACATCCACTAAATCTTGCCAGATTTTCTTACTCTTTGTCGGAACCCCATTAACTAGGATAACCAGAGGTTCCTCTTCCACTTTCTTTACTCCAATTGTATTAATGTTTTTCTTCAAATCTAAAGGCAAATAAACAACTCTTCCCTTTAATCCTCTCTGTAAATCTGATGGAGGCAATTTCCCTGTCTTTGGCTCCATTCGTACAATAGCCTGAAAGGGATGCACACTTTGAATCAAAATAGATTCATAAGTATTTAAATCCTTCAATTCAGAAGGAATGTCAACCAATTCCAGATTATTATGAACCACTCTAGCAGGCATCCGGTTTTGGTTTAATTTGTTAAAACAATAAGTACACATAAGTTGGTCCGATCCCAAATCAAAACAATTTTCTACCATCAAGTATGTGGCAAAATCCTTCCATTCACTATTGTTTTCCATTTCACTTTTTGCATATAAATCCACTAACTTAGTCTGATTCTTATAATAAGTCCGTCGACAACACACACAAGTGAAATTAGGCCTCTCACTTGATTTCACCTGAAAGATGGAAATTTCCTTGTGAAACGTATCTATATTAGAAATCTGTACACTCTCTTCCACATTACCTTCTTCTACTAGGTCAATTTCAACATTGTTCTCTTTACTAGCAAAGTAACAGAACTCAATTTCTTCAAAAATATTCTTCACATGTAGTTCTGAACCATGCAAAAGAGCACTGCTCAATTGTTTAAGCATAATTGCTGGACTCTTAGCATAATACAACATTCTCACTAATTTCCTCACTTTATTATGATGCACTGCAAGCATCCTGAAATGATGAAAAACACTCTGGCAGTGAATGCCCATGCAAACCTGTTACTTCTCTCACGCTACAAGGATCTAATTCTTGCAACAACTTCATTTTCTGTTTTAAACTTTTCTTATTAAATGTACGAACAAAATCACAAAGCAAATTGATGGAATCCTGTCGCACACTACAAATACTACTACATTTCCAGGTGTAGACTGGTCCCTTAGGACGTCTTCCTAAAACCTCATCACCTAACACCTCTTCTGCATCTGCAGACACAAGTTTTTCTTTTTCAACCGGACAAACATCTTTTACCTCATATGCTCGACCACTTGTGTCAACTGCATGCACCAAATCATTGTCCAGAAAGTAACTCTCCTCATTGAAAAATGCCTCACAACTTAAACTATGAATCCATTTACCTGAAAAAACTTCACAAAAATTACTACGATTAACTACTCTCTTCCATCTACTATTTGATTTGAAATCAGAAATTACCTTGTTTAGTTTCCTAATTCTATTGAATACCAAAATAAATAACTTTCGCTTAATTTTGAAAGCCTGCTCAATAATTTTCTCTACATTTTTTTTTCTTATAAAATGTCACTTTCTGTTGGCCTTTCTTAAAATTTTTTAACAAATTGACAATTATTCTGTTGCGGAACATTCGCCTACGAATGTCCCTGAATTGATTTTCCCTTCTACTGCCATGCACAGACTTATCTCCTGCTCTAGCAGAAACTTTTTTGACGGGCCTTTCCTTTTCCTTTAAATTGTCTCTCTTCTTATGCACTAAAACATGTTCAATACTGGTATTTTTTTGTCTGCTAATTCTTTTTAAAAATGATTTTATTTTCTTACCCAGAGCTTTTTTGGCGACTTGATACGATTTAATAGTAGAGGACTGCTGCAAATCTTTACCAAGGTGGAGTGTAAGTCGCTTTGCTTCTTTTTGTTTTCTCTGCCTTGAGGGCATTTTTAAAGTTTTCTAAAGATCTTCAGTTACATCTGTGGAAAAATTTGTAAAAAATTGATATTAACCACTATTACCAAACAGTAAACCAATAACAGAAGGCAAACAATTAACACACTAGTTGTCAATTCCTATCTACAGTAATTTAATAACATAGACAAAGGGGGCGTATTTACAAGGCACTTGCACCATGGGGGAAGTGAGTTAAAATTCCAAGAACACATAGGGTCGTATTTACAAGGCCTTGCATCAGGGGAAAGTGACTTAAAATTGCCAAGCAGACATGAGGGCGTATTTACAAGACCCTTGCACCAGGGGGAAGTTACTTAAAATTACCAAGCAGACATGAGGGCATATTTACCACACCCATGCACCAGGGGGAAGTGAGTTAAAATTGCCAAGCACACATGAGGGTGTATTTACAAGGCCCTTGCACTAGCAGGAAGTGACTTAAAATTGCCAAGCAGACATGAGGGTGAATTTACCACACCCATGCACCAGGGGGAAGTGACTTAAAATTGCCAAGCAGACATGAGGGCGTATTTACCACACCCATGCACCAGGGGGAAGTGACTTAAAATTGCCAAGCACACATGAGGGCGTATTTACAAGGCCCTTGCACCAGGAGGAAGTGAGTTGAAATGGCCAAGCACACATGAGGGTGTATTTACAAGACCCTTGCACCAGGGGGAAGTGACTAAAAATTACCAAGCACACATGAGGGCGTATTTACAAGGCCCTTGCACCAGCATAAGGTGTGGCGTATCCAGAGGTATGCTGGATTGTCTGGCAGCCATGGTAAAACCAAAGAATATCTAGGAGCAAAAAGGCAGGTCTTGCAGTCACAAATGTTTGTTTGAGGTGAGGCCTACTCAGGGTTGCAAATGAAATTTTGGCTTGTTGAAGAGTACAGAAGACATAATACATGTGCAGGCCAACAGATGAAGTGAGTCATGTCCACTGCACACTTCAACAAAGGCCAGACCTCCTCTGTCTCCCTGGCAGGCCTAAACCTCATCTGCACAATGTGATTAGTAATGTTAGGAAACACAGGTGATGTAATTGAAAAACGTGCAAATATTTTTGCTCATTTCACAATCACATCACCTGTGTTTCCTCAGCTTAGGTATCTCATTGAGCAGATATAGTCTAGCATATCCAGAAGTACGCAGAAGGTGAGGACTGTATGCAGCAGTGCAATATACATAATTCTCCTCCTTTGACAATTGCATAAGCCTCAGCATAACAATGCCCCCTAAACAGTCCTAAATGTATATCATTATTATCATAGTGACTATGAAACTCTAGCAGTACATATTGTGAAACCTAAATAACTTCAAGAAACGAGTTTTTAAACCGACAAACAAGCAAATTATTCTCCCATATTCATGGTGGGAAGTGAAATATTTATTTAAAAAGCAAACCCCATGTTGTCCTACTCATAAATATGAAAAGTATTTCTGTTTTTTTTAAAAACGTTTTTCTGGTCATAATTTGAAAACACAGCACAGATCCTATGTACAAGCACACCCTAGCTGGCTTCCTTATTTTCTCCAAAACGCATACTAATCTCTTTGTAAATTAAAGACACATTTTCTCACCTTAGCACAATTTTTAAACACATCATGTAAGCAAATTAATCTCCCAGATTCATGGGAGAAGTAACTTAAAATTGTCTAGCACACATAGGGGCGTATTTACAAGGCACATGCACAAGGGGAAAATGACTTTAATTTACAAAGCACTCATGAGGGTGTATTTACAAAGATCTTGCACCACATTTAAAGTCACTTTTAAAATGGGGAAAATGACGTGAATGTGGCTCATAAGCCTTGTAAATATGCCCCCATGTTGACTATGTAACTCTTGCACAACATATTGTGAAACCTAAATGACTTCTAGAAACGAGTTTTTAAACCAACAAACAAGCAAATTATTCTCCCATATTCATGGTGGGAAGTGAAATATTTATTTAAAAAAGCAGACCCCATGTTGTTCTACTCATAAATGTGAAAAGCATTTCTTTTTTTTAAAAAACGATTTTCTGGTCATAAATTGAAAATACAGCACAGATCCTATGTACAAGCACACCCTGTCAGTACTAATACTTCACATTATCTATAATTATAATTTGTCAAATAAGCAAAATCTTTTTGTAAAACACTTGACACAAAGCAACATTTTAAATGCAGAGCTGGCTTCCTTATTTTCTCCATAAACTATACTAGTCGCTATCTAAATTAAATGAATTTTTTCTCACCTTAGCAAATGCTTTTTGAATTTCAAAACAGTCTCAGACACACACCAATTGTTCTTTAGCAGAGCAAAGGGTATGCACTCCAGAGGCTGCAACCAACAAAGGCACAGACAGGCTGTATTTCATTACACATATCTCTCATGTCACCCAATCAAAACTCTTCCCTAACTTTTTTCAAATCAACAGCCTTCCCCCCTCTGCCCTTTCTGCTCTTTTTCCATAGCAACTACCTCCTGAAAGACCTCTCATGTTTACAAGTTCACACAACAATGTTTCAAATGAACTCTGAACTCTCAGTACACCTGCTAATCCACTGCAATGTTCCTTAAAATCACTTTTTCTTAACCATTCAAATTACATCTTTCAAAGAACACATCCATGCACCCTAACTTTCTGTTTTTAGAAATGGAAATCCACCAATCACTGCTAGTGAATCATTAGCACTGAAACTCCACAGTTTTTTTTCTTTACAAATTCCTACTGTTTCAACTGCCATTTCATTCCCACACTTCATCTGACTGCAGCAGCACCTCCTCTCACTATGTTTTCTGTCTGGATTCTTGGACATAGCTACATCCACTGGGCTCACAGGTATGCTGATAACAGAAATTTACACAACCTCAATTTACAAAATGTGGAAATCAAATGGATTGGCCAAAGAGGATTGAGATGTCATCAATTGATACCATTGGTGAAAACCTTTTTACATTTGCCAAACCCTGACCTCATAATAGTGCACTGTGGAGGAAATGATTTAGGCACTTTGACTGGGGTAGGTCTGGAAATGCTTTTAAAGGACACCTTTGAGCAATTGATGTCACTTTTTCCTCAAACTGCCTTGGTGTATTCTAATATATGCCAAAGACAGAAATGGAGGCAGTCCAATCAATTTTGTCCACAAATTGAGAAAGCGAGGAAGCATGTAAATAAGTCTGTTTCAGCTTACATGAGAGACCATGGAATGGGCTCCATCTACAACAATGACTTGCATTACTACATGCAAGATATCTACAGAGGAGATGGTGTGCACTTCTCAGATGAGGGCAACAGAGTTTTCATACAAAATTTAAGACTGTGTATCGGTACCTACTTATAAGTACCTAGAACTTACACAGAACCCAAAAGCTCTTTTCAGAGCTACCTTAACTATAATTACTCTTTAAAAATTTCGAATGTACCTTTTTTCACTAATTTTCACTTATGTTCGCTTCCCGGTTCGCTACCCGGTTCGCGTACCGGCAGCTAACCGCGCGAAAAATTCAATTTTTTTTCCCGACATATATGAGCCTCCTCAGCCACCCTCAGAAAACCTAGAGGGTCAGGATACGTCTCCCGTGCCCCCTTATACCCATTTCCCCACATTGTTTTTCTGCCATCTTGTGATTAAATTCAACTGAAACACAAAATGGTGAACTCTCGTTACGCTACCGGTGAGCTACCCGGTTCGTGTACCGGGAAGCGCTTCTACCGCGAAAAATCGATTTTTTTTATTTGCCCCACGGGACCCTTTAATAACCCCCACATCATTCCTAGGGGGCCAGGAGGGGTCTACCTTGCCCCCTTTCATTAAATTCCCCCTTCGTTTTTCTCCACCTCTTGTCTCTCGATCCTACCGAGAGACAAGATGGCGGCCGGTCCGGACTGTTTAGAATGTTGACAGACACCGGAGAGCCAATCAGCTTCGCTTCGCGAAGTTCTGTTACGCATCAGGTACGCGAACCGAAGCGCTAACCGGAGCGCTGTTACAGATATATCTGTTTTTTAAAACGTTAATTTCTCAAAATCCACTGGAGCACATATATTGAGACATAGCAAAGGCATGTCGGGCAAACCATATCTACAATTTTGCCAAGTTTCGTGTAAATCCATTCAGCCGTTCGAGCTAAAAGTGATTGCAACCGCCCTATGGAAAAATGAATGGGAAAAACGCGTTTTGGGACCCCCCTTTTTTCTCGGCCCCCCCTTGACGAAACCCCCCCAAATTTTCTGGGGCTGCTTCCTGAAAATTTCAGCCACTTCCGTCCACAAACGGCAAAGTTATTCGACATAGAATTTTCAGAAATCCCATTGGAAAAAAATCCTAACTATATATACCTACTGTCGACCGCCAGTAGGTAAAATATATATATATATATATATATTCACTGAAAAAACCATAGGTTTCACACCAGTTATAGTTAGGAATTAGCATTTAAAAAACCTATTAAATTCACTGAAAAAAACATAGGTTTCACACCAGTTATAGTTAGCTGGAAATTTTACTGATATAAAACCATTGAAATTCCCACATTATAGTTAGTCGGACTCACTATAACTTGCGCGTGCAATGCACTGCTGATGACATCACATATTACATCACTCATGACATGGTCAGTGACATCACTCATGACATCACTGATGACACCATCCAGTGAATGTGTGTCTTTCTGAAAAATAAATATGTTTTATATATGTATATGTAAAAGTCGATGGGAGAATAAATGTTTAAATAAAAGTCTAAATGGATGGTTTTTTTTTAAAAAAAATATTGAATAACTGGCTTATTAAGTGTATCTTAGTGAATACATATATTAGTAAGTAATGTTTAAATATTTAAATATATGTATCAGTGTTTCACTTTGTGTATAAGTGGCTGCATGGGTTGGTGAGTAGCTACATATGTGTGTATATGAGTTATTAGATGTTTTTTTTAGTATCAGTATAAGTGTCTGTATGATTTGGTGGGAGTGTTACTTAGCACATAGATGCATAAATGACTGACTCACTGTTTGTATGTGTTTTAAAGACAGCATATGTGCCGGACTGTATGGGTGAATGAGTGTGTATATGTATGTGTTAGTAAGTGAATGACTGTCTTACTAGTGTCTTTATCAGTAACTACATATGTTTTAATCTAGTATATGTGAGTATTGATGTATATAAGTGAGTATATATGAGAGTGAGAGATTGAAAGAATTCTTGTTTTAATAAGTATGTGTTTCTATAAGTGATTTTTTAAGAGAGTTAGTATGTGTAAGTTTCTTTAGAAGTAAGGTGGTAGAGTGTGTATAGCTGTATATGCTAAAAAATTGATGTTCAATAGTTTATTTGCATGTGTGAGTATGTGTATGAGCAACTTTTGGAAGACTGTCGGTGTGTTAACGGATGTATAGGTGTCTCACTACATATGATGAGTGAGTATATGTATGACTGACTATTTAGAACTGTTGATGAATGAGTGGATGTGTATATAAATGGTGGAATTACTGAATTGGTTGTTGCAACTGGTATAGATATCTTCACTTTTTTGAAAATATTAGTTTCTATTTTTGAATATGTGTTTCAAGGGTTACTTTACAGTGAAAGGAGGTCAGTCACTCTGTCACAAGGACGGTATCATCAGTGATGTCATGAGTGATGTCACTGACCATGTCATGAGTGATGTAATATGTGATGTCATCAGCAGTGCATTGCACGCGCAAGTTATAGTGAGTCCGACTAACTATAACGTGGGAATTTCAATGGTTTTATATCAGTAAAATTTCCAGCTAACTATAACTGGTGTGAAACCTATGGTTTTTTCAGTGAATTTAATAGGTTTTTTAAATGCTAATTCCTAACTATAACTGGTGTGAAACCTATGGTTTTTTCAGTGAATTTCATAGGTTTTTTAAATGCTAATTTCTAACTATAACTGGTGTGAAACCTATGGTTTTTTCAGTGAATTTCATAGGTTTTTTAATACTAATTTTTAACTTTTTGTAGGGCTTCATACCTATGTACGTTTTATTGAATTTCTAAGCTTATTTTTTCGCAAATGTCTTTACCTGAGAAAGGTATGTTTTTCTAAAAATGAACCCTATAATGTATATTAAGATACTATTTTTATTTTAAAATAGTTTTTTCCTTTTTTTTTTATATTTGACTCTGGAGCGCTCCCGGTGCGCATACCGATAAACGCCCGGGTGCGCGCACCATCAGCGCATCAACAAAAAAAAGAAAAAAAAAATAATGAAGGAGTGACCATAAGAAATGGGGACAGAGAGAGTGGTGTTAAGAGAAAGAGAGCTAAAGGGAGGAACACAGAGGGACTGTGTAATAGATAGTAAGACAGATAAAAAGTGTAAAAGGAAATAACTGAGAAAAAAAAAATGAATAAGGGAGCAAAAGAAAAGAAGAAATAGGAAGAAGACTAAAGCAGAGGTTCTGGGAGAATGTAAATGGATGATGAAAGTAAAAGGAAGGACAGTTAAGCATGTGAATGACAGGTAGTGACGGAATGAGAGAAAAGGAATAGTAGTGATGGAGGGATAGTAAATAGCAGTGAATATAAGCAAAGAGGGGTGAAACAGGGTACATGTAAGTGAATAAGGGTAAGACATGGGGAATAATAGAGCGAAAGAAGAAAGAGAGTAAAAGAAGGAGTGTCACAAAGGAACTAAGTGAACCAGTAAAAAAGGTAAGTGAAGGAGTGTGCATAGACAGAGGTACTGAAAGAAGTTGAATGTGGTAGGAAGTAAACATGGAAGAAAAGAATAAGTGAGAAAAGCAAATTAAGGAAACAGGGGTGAGGTAGGGTGAGAGAAAAATAGTGAAAATAAAACCAAAGGTGATAACAAAAAAGATTTTGTAAACACACTTACCATATAATCAATGCAAACTTGTATCTATGAAAGATAAAAGAAAAAACACGTTATAATTACTTAAAAATATATAATAAAATAGAAGCAACAGTTCATGAGGTTTAAAAATCTACAAAAGTTTACTAAGAAATGATGCAATAGTGAAGGATACAAAAACAGAAAGAAAGTAATGTAGAAAGAGAAAAAAAAGGAAAAAGAAATAGAAAGAAAACAAATTCCTAAAGATAAATAAGATACTAAAAGAATGTAAGATATCAAATCAAAATCAGTAAAGATAAGAAAATAAAAGAAAAATGAGTGAAAAGGAGAGAAGTCTGATTGAGAAACTATAAATAAAAAAGAGGAATAGAAGATGATTGAGAGTGAGTGAAGTAAAGTAACAGAGTGAAGGGATGAAAGGAATGAAGTTAGTATAGAACGATGGATAAAACAGGAGTGAGAGAGTAAGTACACAGAAAGACAAAAGGAAGAACTAAGTGAACTACAGTACAATGGGTGCGAAAGAAAAAAAATGGAGAAAAAGAAAGAGAGGGTTAGGAAACTAAAGCAGTGGTACTGTGAGAATATGAAAAAGATAAAAAGTGGTGGAAGGAACAGAGGAAATGCAGACAGTTCCTATTAGATTAAGAAGTTGTGAATGAAGTGCACTAAAGAAACAGCGATGAAAAAAGAGTGTAAATTAGTAAAGAGAGGTAAATAAGGGTGAAAAAGAAAATGAGTATAAGACAATGTGAACACAATATAAATTACACAATGCAAACTACACAATAACTTCTACAATATGTTACATTATTTATTTTTGCTGTTCTCAGAATATATTGAATTTCACTTAAATTAGTGAGATCAAAGTCTTCATCATATAACAGCGGGAAAAAAAAAACACAATCTAAAAGATTGTGTTTAAAAAAAACCATTCAAACATACATCTCATATAAGTACACTAATCTTTGATTCACTTACTTTTCCGTGAGACCAAATTGCAGATAGTGAAGGTCCTTTTGGTGGAAAAAAGTCTGCTGTGCTCTATAACTTCCATTTCATCGACTTCCTATGAAAAAAGATCTAACAACATCATATCTTACACTTTCCTCACGGCCAATTTGTGTCAGAAATATCAGTATTTTTTACTTTGAGATCCACTTAAAGTATCTACATGAGATTGCAGATAGTGAAGGTCCTTTTGGTGAAAAAAAGTCTGCTGTGCTCTATAACTTCGATTTCATCGACTTCCTATGAAAAAAGATCTAACAACATCATATCTTACACTTTCCTCACGGCCAATTTGTGTCAGATATATCAGTATTTTTTACTTTGAGATCCACTTAAAGTATCTACATGAGATTAATAATTTAAAATATTAGATTAACTAACTAACTAACTAACTTTTATTATCTATTCCCGTCTTCAAAGGCCAATTCCCTTTACTAAAACTTTGGTTTTAAAAACACTAGATAAGAATTTGTAGAGTCATAAGGCAAACGTTGTTTATAAGTTAAATGAGAATCATTGCAGTAACTCCATCCATTTTCAGATTTTAAGTAGCATGTATAATGTCCTGAGGTTGTCGAAGATCCATCATGATAAATAATAGCTTCAGTTGTAAAGGTCCTTCCAGAAATTGATAACTGAGAAGCCACAAAATTTTTGATAGAAGTTGTCAATTTAGTTCCATCAGGTCTACATCGTTGGAAAACTAAAATGATATACTGCCCATACCTTTGTATAAATAATGTGGACAGCATTGTACAGTTACATTGGGTACACACCATATTATGATCTGCTGCTTTAACTAGATTTTTAAAAGACACTGATTTACAGTCTGGTAAACTCAAATATATAAATCTTTCAGTGTCTATTCTAGTAGTACTTGATAAACTACAATTGTGGCAGTCATGCTGCCATTGATAAGAAAGACTGAAAAGATTATCTACATCTACACCTTCATCTTCCAAAACCCCAAACATATACATTAAAAATTCCTGACAATCCTGCTGAATGTTCTGTGAAAATTTATCTTGACCAGAACACAAATCTAAAATATTTCGAATTTCTGTTACAGTTTCTATTTGTGCTGTACCACTGCTACATTTCTGAAACACAGAATTCAATAAACCACACAATCTTTGATCCCGATTTTCAACAATCTGTTCTTGTAAACTTTTAAGAAAAAAAACAACATTAACCACTGCATTAGCATAGCAGTTGACACCAGAACTATTTTCAAACTGAAATCCAACAACATTTTCTCCACAATTCTTTTTCTTCCTGTTTTCAATTACAGTTTTCTCTACTTTTTGTCTTTTTGCAACTACCTCACTACAATTATCCTCATTTCTTCTTTTTCGGCCTACCACACGTTTTTCAAACAGAGGATATTGAGGCAAGTGTGGAGCATACTCTCTTCTTAACCTATTGTATTCTTTAACACAATCTAGATCTGCAGAAATCTTTGTCTCATCACACGCAATCAAGTACAATCCTGATAAAGTTCTGACTCGAGATAATGCCACATATGCCATACCCTCTTTAAACACAGATCTTCCAATGTTCACCAAAGCACTATCTACACTTAAACCTTGAGATTTATGAATTGTCACCGCATACGCCAAACAAACAGGAAACTGTTTTCGGCGAACATATAAGTCTTTTACAAGTAAAAATCTAGCAGAACAACGACTTATTTGTTGTACTTGTTCAATCCCATCAAATTTTATTTTTAAAAATTCAATTCCATCTCTATTTCTGTAATTCACAAAATCAACAACATAACCCATTGCTCCATTTACCAGACCGCTTTCAACATTTAAATTCCTTCTCAAAATGATACGACAATTTAAACACACATTCAGAGTCTTTTCAAAACCAGCTGTTTTTGAAATACTTTTCTCCAATGAATCCAATTTAGTTTTCAAATTTTCTGACAAAACAATTGTTGCACCCATATGCTCTATTTTATCTATTGCTTCCAGTTTCACAATCTCTTCATTTTCTAAGTCTAACATTTTTTGGTTAAAGATGGAACATTCTTGCAGAGTTGGCATCAAACATATCCCAGATTTCTTCTCAGTCATTTTTTTAAAAATATTCTCTGGAAGAATGTTTTCATTTGGATACAAATTTGAAATTAATCGACTATGCAAAGCTTTTTTCCCTTTCTCAGTCACTTTTCCAATTCTTACATCTTGTAGAATATTTTTATAATCTTCATCCTTGGCCTGTCGCATATTTTGAAGCAGTTCAGCATATTTAAAATTTAGCCATATATTAACATTTCCAATGCTTCCAAGGGACTTCCTGGTATCTTTATGCGTGAGCATTTTAAACACTGGTTGTCCTTTTACTGGAGTCAACTGCAATAGATCTCCAAAAACAATAATGTGTTTTCCTCCAAATAACACATCATAGTCTGTTTTAAGAATTTCTTGCATTCTCAAATGCACAAAAGCAAGCATTAGATTTGAGACCATGCTTACTTCATCTATGATAAGAAGTTTCATTTTCTTCAAGACTCTTGAAACTTCAGAACACGCATCTCCAGATAGCTTGTTGTAATGCAATTTATTATCATGTTCAACTGGCAGCATCAATAAACGATGTAGAGTAATCCCTTTAATGTTATGTGCTGCCAGACCAGTTGGAGCAGTTACAACACAAGACAGTGGTGAATCAGTCCTTTTCTGCAGATAACTTGCAACGGCTTTAATTAGAAAACTTTTTCCTGTCCCCGCTTCTCCACTTACGTACAATCGGACAGGGTCAAATAATATACATGAGCACTCTTTTTTCTCATGTCTGAATCCATGTTCAATCTGCTCTGTGACTTCATCATATATCTTTTTCTGCTCAATGTTTAGTTGCTTTACCAAATCTTCTAAGTTAACTCCATCCTCTTGAGCTTGTTCCATAGCTCTTTCCACCTCATCCATGGCAGTGGCAGCTTCATTTTGGATAATTGGTCCTCCTAGTGGATCCTGGCTCAATGAAGTAGAACTCTGACTATCTTGAGAACTGTTTCTAGCTATCTCTTCAGCAATTGTAGTTTCTTGCTCCATTTCTTCATTCAACATTTGCAGATAATTTAGAAAAATAGGACATTCTATGGTATCCTGAGTTGCATTAAAAGAGTCTTCATAACAGAGAAAATCTCCAAGTAGTTCCTCTTCTGTACGCCATGGCTTAAAGAGTTGCAAAAGAGCTAAATAGTAAAATTCTCTTTTGTCTGGAACTTCACAACTCAATTTTCGATGATTAATCAAATGGCCTTTTTTCTGCTTCACTAGACATCCTTCATAGCCAATGAGTGCATATTTTCCATTATTGATATCTTCTGTGATGTTCCTCTTATAACTGTAGTTTTGAAGAACTTCATACAAACATGTGTTCTCAAGGTGAGTACTTCTATTTGGATAGTATGTATCCAACATATTTGTCTTCAAAATATCTGTACTGTTTGGTTCTTTTTCCGCCAAATATTCAATTTCTTGTACAGATTTCAAAACTCGGTTTCGTGTTGCAGCAAGACCAAGACTCACCCAAATGATTGTTCTTGATTTGGCATAGAGACTTGCTGATGATAACCGATCAGAACATTCATATGCTCCAATTTCTCGATGCGACAACATCTTCAGACTGAAACTGTATAATTTCTTGCTTAGACTCTTTTCATGTGAAATATCCTCCCACATTTCCTTCAATTCTGTC
This sequence comes from Lissotriton vulgaris, assembly GCF_964263255.1. Taxonomy (NCBI): domain Eukaryota; kingdom Metazoa; phylum Chordata; class Amphibia; order Caudata; family Salamandridae; genus Lissotriton; species Lissotriton vulgaris. The sequence goes on along the minus strand of NW_028248277.1, from coordinate 79,887 downwards.
TTTTCTTTTTTGGTGATGTAAGATGTCACATATCGAGCCACAGCAATAGAGTTGTCAGCAACGAACTGAATATCCATGTTAGCATTCCACATGGACAAAATCACTGGGTTGTAATCATTGATGTACTTAGATTCTTCATTTCTTTTCAAATTGTATGTATTTTTGGGAGATTTCCTCGTCACAGTATGTCGTAGAGATGACATCAAATTATTTACTCTTCCCTTAGAAATCACTGGTCGAGGAAATGCAAAACGACATTTCGTGTAGTACTTTTCCTTGTTTTTAAATTTTCGACGACAGTACTTTCCACAACGATGAGATTGAAAACGTAAAACTTGTTGCCTTAAATTGTTTTCTTCAGTAGATTTTGGAACAGCACATGTTGAATACTCTTCAATGAAACTCATCACTGTTTCATCTGAATCGGATCCAAATTTGGGTGCATCTTTAATCCACAACAACATATGTATATGAGGAGCACCTCTCGCTTGATATTCCTTCCTCCAAAAGAAATCCAAAACCTCTCCAAGGGGAGGATTTTTTTTGTTGGTAATAAAAGACATCATAGCTTCAAATCTATGATTAAAATATCTGCAAACATTCACTGGATCTAAAGAACACAGTTCTCCTGGTGTTTTCAATTCTATATTTGGTATGTTTTCATTTGCCTCTCGTAGAAATTGAAGTAAATCGTCCCATGCATACTCAGCACAGCTAAGAGTGAGGAACCATGTAGGAGTTCCTAAGTTTCTTAGCATACATTTCAATTCTCCATGACGACGAAACCAATACTCGTTGGTTCCATGTTGACATGCCATGAGATTGATTAGCTGAGATTCCAAAATACTGTCTTGCAGATTAACTTTCTCCATAAAGTCCCTTGCACAAACATTCTGCAAATGAGGTCCACTTTTTAATATATGATTAACTGCATAAGAAAGCCCAGACAAATCACTTTCAAATAGTAGATGAAATAAATATGGAATGTATTGACGAAACCTTGGATCTTCTGCATATAATCTTAGAGTCCGGTATTCAGCTGCAGGAATTTGAACTGGTCGATCATCATATCGTCCACCACAACCTGTTGGAAATAATTGTGGAAAACAACGAGCTTCCAAACTTTCTTCCCATACACTAATGGGACTTCCTTTTGCTGCTTTCATTTGAAACAAGTCAATTGTATTTCCCATTACTTCTTTGGAATGCAAAGGATGAACAGTATAATGTTCATATATTTCTTCAGTTCTAGACACATCAACTTTTTCAATTTGACCAACTGAAGAATCACTATCTTCTTCTATAGCTGTTTCCTCTGCTCCAACACTTACATCTTTGTAGTACTCATTGTTTTTGACCAATTACAACGTTGCCTTCTTGACTTTTTTAACATCCACTAAATCTTGCCAAATTTTCTTACTCTTTGTTGGAACCCCATTAACTAGAATAACTAAAGGATCTTCTTCTACTCTTTCTACACCAATTGTATCAATATTTTTCTTTACATCTAGCGGCAAATAAACAACTCTTCCCTTTAATCCTCTCAGTAAATCTGATGGAGGCAATTTCCCTGTCTTAGGCTCCATGCGTACAATAGCCTGAAAAGGATGGACACATTGAATCAAAATAGATTCATAAGTATTTAGATCCATCAATTCAGAAGGAATATCTATCAACTGAAGATTATTATAAACTGCTCTAGCAGGCATTCTATTTTCATTTAATTTTTTCAAACAATAATTACAAATACGCTGATCCAAACTCAAATCAAAAGAATTCTCCACCAACAAATAACTTACAAAATCCTCCCATTGACTATTATTTTCCAATTCACTTTTTGCATATAAATCAACTAACCTGGTCTGAATTTTATAATGAGTCCGTCGACAACACACACAAGTTAAATTAGGCCTCTCACTTGATTTCACCTTAAACTTGATAATTTCCTCATCAAACTTTTCAATACTTGAAATTTGTCCATTATCTTCTGCATTACCATCCATTACTATATCTATTTCTACACTGTCCTCTTTGTTCCCAAAATAACAAAACTCAATTTCTTCACAAATAGTCTTCACATCCACTTCAGATCCATGCAAAAGAGCACTATTTAACTGTTTAAGCTTAAGTGCAGGACTTTTTGCATAATACAACTTCCTCACTAATTTCCTTACGTTATTATGATGCACTGCTAACATCCTAAAATGATGAAAAACACTCCGACAAACTTTTCTAGAAAGACAAGCTAGTGAATGCCCTTGCAAACCTGTGCTTTCTCTCACTCTGCAAGGATCTAACTCTTGCAGGATCTTCATTTTTTGTTTGAGACTTTTTTTACTATATGTACGTAAGAAATTTCGAAGCAAATCGATTGATTCCTGTCGCACACTACAAATACTACTGCATTTCCATGTGTACACTGGACCCTTAGTACGTCTCCCTAAAACTTCATCAGCTAACACCTCTTCTGCATCTCTAGATACAAGTTTCTCTTTTTCCATCACACAACTATCTTTCACCTCATATGCACGACCACTGGTGTCAACTGCATGCACCAAATCATTTTCCTGAAAGTAACTCTCCTCATTGAAAAAAGGCTCAGAACTTGAACTATGCATCCATTCACCAGAAAATACTTCACAAAAATTACTCCGATTAATAATTCTTTTCCATCTACTGTTCGATTTGAAAACATCAATTGCCTTATTAAGTATCCTAATTCTATTGATTATTAAAATAAATTTTTTTTTCTTAACTTCAAAAGCCTGATCAACAATCTTTTCTACACTTTTCTTTTTCTTGCAAAAAGCAGCTTTTAGTTTACTTTTCTTATCATTTTTTAGCAAATTTAAAACTACCCTATTGCGAAACATTCGCCTACGAATGTCCCTAAAAACATTTACCCTTCTATTGCTATCCATTCTCTTCTCTCCTGCTCCAATGGAAACATTTTTTGTGGGCTTCTCTTTCCTTTTTAGATTTGTTGACTTTTTCTGTATATTCACATTAGCAATATCATTTTTTTTTCTACAACATATGTTGCGAAGAAAAGACTTAATTGGCTTACCAGAAGCTTTTCTGGTGTTTTTTGAAGTACTTGTTGAAGAGGATTCCATAAACTCTGTTGTTGATGTTCTCCTTTTCCGTATGTTATTTTTGATATTTCTTTGCTTTGAAGGCATTTTTGCTTCCTTTTCAGAAGTTGATTTGAATCTGTTGCTCTGTTAAAAAAACACATGAAAGACCACTATTAGCAAACAACAAAGTAATGTTAAAAAGCAAACAATATATACAATAAATTGCAACATATTTAAGTTTATACAATAGCAACTCATGGCTTTATTTATAAAGGCCTTGCGCCACCAGTGCGTCACTTTTTACCCATGTTTAAAGTAATGCACCAGCTGCACATGGCAATCATAAATAAGGGCCAAATGCAAATACCAATCATTTGCACCCACAAATCGATTTTTGAATAACATGTAAGAAACACTGCGCAGAACCTAAGTACAACCACTCAATATCATCAAACAAAGTCAGGGTCTGATTTATAAAGGCCTTGCGCCACCAGTGCGTCACTTATTACCCATGTTTAAAGTCATGCATCAGCTGCACATGGCAATCATAAATAAGGGCCAAATACATATACCAATCAATTGCACCCAAAAATCGATTTTTGAATAACATGTAAGAAACACTGCGCAGAACTTAAGTACAACCACTCAATATCATCAAACAAAGTCAGGGTCTGATTTATAAAGGCCTTGCGCCACCAGTGCGTCACTTATTACCCATGTTTAAAGTCATGCATCAGCTGCACATGGCAATCATAAATAAGGGCCAAATGCAAATACCAATCAATTGCACCCAAAAATCGATTTTTGAATAACATGTAAGAAACACTGCACAGAACCTAAGTACAACCACTCAATATCATCAAACAAAGTCAGGGCCTCATTTATAAAGGCCTTGCGCCACCAGTGCATCACTTATTACCCATGTTTAAAGTGATGCATCAGCTGCACATGGCATTCATAAATAAGGGCCAAATGCAAATACCAATCAATTGCACCCAAAAATCGATTTTTGAATAACATGTAAGAAACACTGCGCAGAACCTATGTGCAACCACTCAATATCATCAAACAAAGTCAAGGCCTGATTTATAAAGGCCTTGCGCCACCAGTGCATCACTTATTACCCATGTTTAAAGTGATGCATCAGCTGCACATGGCATTCATAAATAAGGGCCAAATGCAAATACCAATCAATTGCACCCAAAAATCGATTTTTGAATAACATGTAAGAAACACTGCGCAGAACCTATGTACAACCACTCAATATCATCAAACAAAGTCAGGGCCTGATTTATAAAGGCCTTGCGCCACCAGTGCATCACTTATTACCCATGTTTAAAGTGATGCATCAGCTGCACATGGCATTCATAACTAAGGGCCAAATGCAAATACCAATCAATTACACCCAAAAATCGATTTTTGAATAACATGTAAGAAACACTGCGCAGAACCTATGTACAACCACTCAATATCATCAAACAAAGTCAGGGCCTTATTTATGAAAGCCTTGCGCCACCAGTGCGTCACTTATTACCCATGTTTAAAGTCATGCATCTGCTGCACATGGCAATCATAAATAAGGGCCAAATACATATACCAATCAATTGCATCCAAAAATCGATTTTTGAATAACATGTAAGAAACACTGCGCAGAACCTAAGTACAACCACTCAATATCATCAAAGTCAGGATCTCATTTATAAAGGCCTTGCGCCACCAGTGCATCACTTATTACCCATGTTTAAAGTGATGCATCAGCTGCACATGGCATTCATAAATAAGGGCCAAATGCAAATACCAATCAATTGCACCCAAAAATCGATTTTTGAATAACATGTAAGAAACACTGCACAGAACCTATGTACAACCACTCAATATCATCAAACAAAGTCAGGGCCTTATTTATGAAAGCCTTGCGCCACCAGTGCGTCACTTATTACCCATGTTTAAAGTGATACATCAGCTGCACATGGCATTCATAAATAAGGGCCAAATGCAAATACCAATCAATTGCACCCAAAAATCGATTTTTTAATAACATGTAAGAAACACTGCGCAGAACCTAAGTACAACCACTCAATATCATCAAACAAAGTCAGGGTCTGATTTATAAAGGCCTTGCGCCACCAGTGCATCACTTATTACCCATGTTTAAAGTGATTCATCAGCTGCACATGGCATTCATAAATAAGGGCTAAATGCATATACCAATCAATTGCACCCAAAAATCGATTTTTGAATAACATGTAAGAAACACTGCGCAGAACCTAAGTACAACCACTCAATATCATCAAACAAAGTCAGGGCCTTATTTATGAAAGCCTTGCGCCACCAGTGCGTCACTTATTACCCATGTTTAAAGTCATGCATCAGCTGCACAAGGCAATCATAAAAAAGGGCCAAATGAAAATACCAATCAATTGCACCCAAAAATCGATTTTTGAATAACATGTAAGAAACACTGCGCAGAACCTAAGTACAACCACTCAATATCATCAAACAAAGTCAGGACCTTATTTATGAAAGCCTTGCGCCACCAGTGCGTCACTTATTACCCATGTTTAAAGTCATGCATCAGCTGCACATGGCAATCATAAATAAGGGCCAAATACATATACCAATCAATTGCACCCAAAAATCGATTTTTGAATAACATGTAAGAAACACTGCGCAGAACCTAAGTACAACCACTCAATATCATCAAACAAAGTCAGGGTCTAATTTATAAAGGCCTTGCGCCACCAGTGCATCACTTATTACCCATGTTTAAAGTCATGCATCAGCTGCACATGGCAATCATAAATAAGGGCCAAATACATATACCAATCAATTGCACCCAAAAATCGATTTTTGAATAACATGTAAGAAACACTGCGCAGAACCTAAGTACAACCACTCAATATCATCAAACAAAGTCAGGGTCTGATTTATAAAGGCCTTGCGCCACCAGTGCATCACTTATTACCCATGTTTAAAGTGATTCATCAGCTGCACATGGCATTCATAAATAAGGGCCAAATGCAAATACCAATCAATTGCACCCAAAAATCGATTTTTAAATAACATGTAAGAAACACTGCGCAGAACCTAAGTACAACCACTCAATATCATCAAACAAAGTCAGGGCCTTATTTATGAAAGCCTTGCGCCACCAGTGCGTCACTTATTACCCATGTTTAAAGTCATGCATCAGCTGCACAAGGCAATCATAAAAAAGGGCCAAATGAAAATACCAATCAATTGCACCCAAAAATCGATTTTTGAATAACATGTAATATGGCTGAGATACCCGCCACCCCCTCTCAACACAATCCCCAAGAATGGGAAACCGGAAACGGTTCTGAACTTTTGGAAGGCGGGAGGGAGTGACCCTCCCGGCCGTATTTATTAAAATATGAAACAAAATTAAAACATTAAAATAACAGTTTCATATTAATGTACAATTTCATTTCCACATTGCGATGTTTGGCTAACCTTAACAAATTCTCTAATACAAAGGTTCTCCTAGCCGAACTAACATCCTACAAAAACGTTTAACTTGAAATTGTACATCCTAACGTTTAAGGGCCAACGGCAAGGTCGTAACCGGTGTCAAGATCCCTAAACCAGACATATCCCCCTCACTTGTGAGGGGCGACCGCACAGAGGTGTACCTCAAGTGCATTTACCAATTTCCCTTGACTTGACGGGGGCCCCAATAAACTCGACGCCATTTAAAGGTCGTCCGAGGACTCGTGTGAGGTATCTAGAAGGTAGCGTAGACCCCCTCCCAAACCCCACACAACTTACCACATCTGCCGTCGCAGATGTCCAGGCCCCGGGAAATTCCCCAGGAGGGGGCTGTAGCCCCTCCTACCCAGGAAGGGGCCTTGACCGCCTTTCCTTTCCTTTCGGCGGCCCATCCTTAGAAGGGACCGCCTCCCCGTTGAGGGGCCAATGGCCACCTCCCTCGAGCGCTCCCATCTGTAATGGGTGACGCCCACCCCTAGGGATCTTCCAATTACTGCTCACCGATCATGACCTTACCGCCCGACCAAAATAAATACGACAATTCTAACTAAATTACTAAATGACTAAATTACTAAAAGACAGTAACAATTTAAAACTTTATTAAAAGGCATGATTACTGATCAACACTAGTGCATAATTACTTTATTTGCAAAACATATTATAATTCGACCATACTTTATTGCATATTCAAAGTTATCACAATAGTCATCACAACCTGCAAAAAATTAGTGTTACCACATCAAACTTTATTCAAAACCACTTGCTGTCCTCCGGGGCTGGTGGGTGGGTCAAAATTGGCTCTTCGTTCCGTCTCGAGCTCACGTGTAGCGAAGAGGTGCAGCTTCAGAGCACAGGAACAAGAGGATGCTTTCTTGGCTTGTTGCTCCTTTTATCCGTCTTCAGGGCGGGCGTCAACCCGCCCCTGCCTGCCTCAAAGGGCGTGGCCGGCCGCGTCAGTGTCTAGGCCAGCCCACTCCAGGGCGGGAAAAAGCGCGCCCCGGCTACGCCGCTTCGGGCATACCAGCCGAGACTCGCCTCCCGCCCAAGATGGCTTCCCGGGGGGATCGTGGTACTCCGCCATACGTTCGGGGGGACCGAATGGTCGCCCCTTTCCATATGGCTGAGATACCCGCCACCCCCTCTCAACACAATCCCCAAGAATGGGAAACCGGAAACGGTTCTGAACTTTTGGAAGGCGGGAGGGAGTGACCCTCCCGGCCGTATTTATTAAAATATGAAACAAAATTAAAACATTATAATAACAGTTTCATATTAATGTACAATTTCATTTCCACATTGCGATGTTTGGCTAACCTTAACATATTCTCTAATACAAAGGTTCTCCTAGCCGAACTAACATCCTACAAAAACGTTTAACTTGAAATTGTACATCCTAACGTTTAAGGGCCAACGGCAAGGTCGTAACCGGTGTCAAGATCCCTAAACCAGACATATCCCCCTCACTTGTGAGGGGCGACCGCACAGAGGTGTACCTCAAGTGCATTTACCAATTTCCCTTGACTTGACGGGGGCCCCAATAAACTCGACGCCATTTAAAGGTCGTCCGAGGACTCGTGTGAGGTATCTAGAAGGTAGCGTAGCCCCCTCCCAAACCCCACACAACTTACCACATCTGCCGTCGCAGATGTCCAGGCCCCGGGAAATTCCCCAGGAGGGGGCTGTAGCCCCTCCTACCCAGGAAGGGGCCTTGACCGCCTTTCCTTTCCTTTCGGCGGCCCATCCTTAGAAGGGACCGCCTCCCCGTTGAGGGGCCAATGGCCACCTCCCTCGAGCGCTCCCATCCGTAATGGGTGACGCCCACCCCTAGGGATCTTCCAATTACTGCTCACCGATCATGACCTTACCGCCACAGGCCGGATAGTTGACCGGCTATCCGGACCCCCCACAACACTCCTGCCTAAAGGTCATGTCACAAAGTCTTTAGCCAAGCTATCAGGTCTCCTATGAGTAACTCGTTCCCCATCCGGGACAAATGAACACCATCCCCCAAATACATACTATCCCCTTTAATACAACCATGCGAAATAGAATGCAGTGTACTTGAACGGAACAATCTACTCATTTTATTATTAATTTTTCTTACTGAATGATTCAGAGCAGAAACCGAAATAGCCCCCCGCCACACTTTCCGTGGAATCATATGGGACCATGCAATTGTGCACCCTGGAACTCTTCTCGCCAACCAACTTACAGTGGAAAGCATCCCCTCGAGAAGAAGTCGTCTACCAGTGGTCACCAAATCGTTGCCCCCAAGATGTACTATGACTACAGACGGCGTTGACCTCGTCCGCCCTAACAAACCCTCGAAAAATGATTGAAACTGGTCAATACAGAGCCCGCCCTTTCCGTAGAAGGACACACTGTACCCGTATTCCCCAGCCACGTGAATCATGTCACCTGCTTTGAATACGTCCGCGGCACGCCTCACGTATGAGTGGCCCACGACCCACACCTCCTTTTTCACAGCCGGTGATGTCTGACCGCTGGCCCCCCGGTGTCGGGTCGACTGCACAGTCCGCCCCGCCTCGTAGGCTTGCGCAACTGAAAACCAAACAAAAACAAGAAGCGTGAGTACAACATTACAGCTTCACAACATGTGCAACCGCACGTATCTCTTATAACAGTTTGAGGACCAACGCCCCACACGTTTTATTTGTTCGACATTCAGACCCCTGGCTGTAGCCTCTGTAGCAGCTCCTATCCGGAAGGAATGGGTCCCAAACTCGCCGGGGTTCAGGCCCGCGGCCGAAATTGACATCGCAAGCACCCGCTGAAACTGAAACCTCGTCAGTGGGGTGGCGTCAGCGTGTCTCAACAAGGTCCCCCCCCATGATGCCACCCTATGCGTTAAATATTCCTCCACGCACACCACAGGGCACATGGAAGACCCGGGAATTCTTTGTATGATTATGCTGTCCCCGATCGCACCTTGATCGGTCTTGGACCTGACCAACGAGACAGTCATGGTCTCCCCCCTGATCCGAACGTGCTCTCGGCACAGTCCCCCCATGGCATCCTGCTTGTTCCTTGCTACTAGTTCGCTTACTCGCATAGCCCCATGGAATGCTAGCACAAAAGCGGCTCGGAATAACACTGATTCATACTGGGATGAACACGTTGCAGGAAGTACCGATAACAACAGAGCCAACCTATCCAAACCTATCGGGCGCCTTTCATCTACTCTGCGACCCTCAAGGCGTTGCCACCCACGTAGCGCTTTTTGCACCACGAAAGACGCAGTCGGGTCTTGGATCCCATGAGCCCTTGCCATAAAGGAGATGGCGGCCCGATGCCTCTGGGCCGTAGCCACTGATTTGCCTGCCTGATGTAAGGACAGCAGAAATTTTACCACTAGCTCTTCCTGACCCCAAAGCTCTCCCCTAGCAGTCCCCAAAAAGGCCCAATAGGATCGGAACGCCCCTTCATATGCCTTCCTCGTCCTGGGTGCTAAACTCTCTCCCACGAGGTTCTGTAGTTCGGGGCACCGAGAGACCAGAGAGCTTCGGGAAAGGGTGCCGCCACCGGGTCCGCTGTGGGCAGAAAACCCCAGAAGGCCTGCATACGAAAACGAGAAAGCGCATCAGCCGCTTGATTCATCACCCCTGGCACATGTCTTGCCCTAAATAGCACGTTCAATTGCATACACAATAACACAATTTCTTTGAGCAATCTCAGAATCCATTTGCATCGTGCTGCCTGGCTATTGATACACTCAACCACGGTCATGTTATCAGACCAAAACACCACAGAGTGATCTCTGAATCCCTCAGGCCAAGTTTTCAGGGCCACCAGAATGGGGAAAAGTTCAAGAAAGGCAATGTTACTTGTCAGCCCACACTCATGCCACCATAACGGCCATTTTTGAGCCGACCATTGTGTGCCGAATATGGCACCAAAACCAATGCTCCCAGCCGAATCTGTCCACAGCCCCAGCTCTTCGGAGGACACCGCCGGTTTATTCCAGACAATTCGACCATTGAACTCCGCCAGAAATGCCAACCAAATGCGCATGTCCTGGCGAACCTCTGCCGATAGTCTCGTGCGATGATGACCCTCCTTCAGGCCGACCATGGCCTGAGCGATCGAGCGGGAAAAAGGGCGGGCCATCGGCATTACTCTCAGGGCAAAATTCAGCTGGCCCACCAATTGTTGTAATTGATGCAGTCTGACTTTAGACTCACTAATACACTTTTCCAGGGAAGCCCTGAATCTTAACACCTTTTCACTTGGTAATCGAAAACAACCTTCCTCTGAATCGAGCTCGATCCCCAGGAACTCGAGGCAAGTCGAGGGACCCACAGTCTTACCTGGTGCCAATGGCACACCAAAATGCTTCATTAAGACACAAAATTCATTCAAAGCCTGTCCACATTCTGGATCCCCGGCCGCCCCCAGAAACAAAAAGTCATCGAGATAATGCATGACATGCTGAAAACCCGTCCTCTTTGTGAAGACCCATTGCAGAAAACAACTGAACTTTTCAAAATAGGCACAAGATATAGAGCATCCCATCGGCATACATCTATCCATGTAATAGTGACCCTGAAACATGAAACCAAGGAGACGCTGATCGTCTGGGTGTACCGGGAGCAACCGGAACGCTGACTCAATATCTGATTTTGCCATCAGCTCCCCGGGCCCTAGGCGATTCAACATGGCGACGGCCTCATCGAAGGATGCATACCGCACCGAACACACTTCCGGGTCTATCGCATCATTCACGGAAAGACCACGTGGGGCTGATAAATTATGTATTAACCTAAACTCACCCGGGTCCTTCTTAGGGACCACCCCCAAAGGGGAACAAACAAAGTTAGCACATGGTGGCTCATCAAATGGACCGGCGACTCGACCTCGAGTAACCTCCTTCCCAATCTTCTCCTGTACCACGGTTGTATGTTGCAAGACCGACAGTTGGTTTTTACATTTTGCTACACCCTGAAAATCCCCCACTGGGATGCGGAAACCATATGAAAACCCGTTCCGCAACACCCCAGCGGAAACATGATCCGGGTACTCGCTGAGCCAAGGAATCATTGCCATGGTATCAATCGGAGTAGGTAAAGGCGCCCCTCGGACTATTTCAGACCTGCTTGGCGCCTCCCCTACCACCGTTATCACCCGTTTTGGCTCTGCACATGGACTCAGGATGGGATGGCTGCCCACACCCTCCGCATTCATGTCTAAACTTGCATGACCCCTGGGGCCTCGTACATTTACCCCTGTTAAAGTTCCAACAAATCCCCCTTTTACCTGCGTTGCCGTTCGGCTTCGAGTGGTAGTCATTACCTGTACTCGATCGAAAGGGTGTCCCAGCATATTGGCGGGAGGATTCACCCCCGCTACTCCCTACCAATGGTACCTTCAACATACCAGTACTCTCCATTTTCGACCATGAAACAGAATCGTAACAATCCCAAGTCAAGTTCTTGTCGTGTTCTTTCGCTTTTCTAAAAATATTATCGTAACAAAACCACTGATTGCCCCCATACGATACAGAATATTCCATGATCCGTGACTGATAAATAGGCAATTCGGACAGCAACTCGGGCCTACGTTCACCCATGATGGCGGTAAAAATTCCCCATGCCCTGCCCCAATTGCCAATGTTTTCGTCAACCTTAAAGGCGGCCATCTTTGCGCGCCAAACACTCGGATGCATGAGCTCCTTTTGGCTCTTAACATGCTCCATCTCATAATGATCAGTAAGCAACGAGAACATGTTTACATACTCATCTGCCCACATCTTTTCCTTAATAGCCAAAGGAACATGCTGACCCAATTTTTCCCTTCGTGAGGGTGCAGACTCATCCCTCGCAATCGGCAATGGCCGCTTACCTGAACCGGAAGCTGCGTCTGCCGCTGGACCTGCTCCTGTCGATTTTCCACCCGCCGGAGACGGCGTGATAACTGGCGATGGTGCCTTCACCGCCTCCCTATTTTCACGCAGTTGCTTCATCAACACCCGTGCGTCGTCAGCCGTGGCGCCCTCGCCATCTTTCCCCAACCACGCTGCCAATTGTGCTGCCAACTCGGGCGGCATATCCTCCCCGGACACGGGGGTGACCACCACGGGAATCGGATTCCCCTCTGTCGGCACCGGAGTTGGCCTTTCGAGTGGGGTATCGGGAACCGGGGTGTCTCCCCCCGCTGCCCCCCGTCTGGGCCTCTTGCCCTTCCCTCCTGGAGCGGCTCCTGCCAACGGTCGTTTCGGTCCCCCTTCCCCGTCTCTAGCCGCCATCTGCCTCTTTAGATCGGTTACCTCCTTCATGAGCATACGGAGCATCTGGTCGGTAGTAACTCGCTTTCCAACTTTCTTAGGCATTCTCAGACAGAGTATCTGCAAGACAAAAAGAAAGATTACCACGTTCAAAATTGGCTCTTCGTTCCGTCTCGAGCTCACGTGTAGCGAGGAGGTGCAGCTTCAGAGCACAGGAACAAGAGGATGCTTTCTTGGCTTGTTGCTCCTTTTATCCGTCTTCAGGGCGGGCGTCAACCCGCCCCTGCCTGCCTCAAAGGGCGTGGCCGGCCGCGTCAGTGTCTAGGCCAGCCCACTCCAGGGCGGGAAAAAGCGCGCCCCGGCTACGCCGCTTCGGGCATACCAGCCGAGACTCGCCTCCCGCCCAAGATGGCTTCCCGGGGGGATCGTGGTACTCCGCCATACGTTCGGGGGGACCGAATGGTCGCCCCTTTCCAGAAACACTGCGCAGAACCTAAGTACAACCACTCAATATCATCAAACAAAGTCAGGGCCTTATTTATGAAAGCCTTGCGCCACCAGTGCGTCACTTATTACCCATGTTTAAAGTCATGCATCAGCTGCACATGGCAATCATAAATAAGGGCCAAATACATATACCAATCAATTGCACCCAAAAATCGATTTTTGAATAACATGTAAGAAACACTGCGCAGAACCTATGTACAACCACTCAATATCATAAAACAAAGTCAGAGCCTTATTTATGAAAGCCTTGCGCCACCACTCCATCACTTATTACCCATGTTTAAAGTGATGCATCAACTGCACATGGCAATCATAAAAAAGGCCAAATAAAAATACCATTCATTTGCACCCAAAATCGATTTTTGAATAACATGTAAGAAACACTGCGCAGGACTTATATACTAACATACAATTTCACTTCTAAAACATAACTATCTGCTTCCAAATATTCTCCATAGAGCAAATAAGTCTCTATCTAAATTAAATGAATCATTACTTACCTTTACAAATGCTTTTGGAGATTGAGAACAGTGTCAGACACACACACCAATTTTTCTTTAGCAGAGCAAAAGGTGTGCTCTCAATACACTGAAACCAAGACTGGCATAGAAAATCTCTATCTTTGTACACATATGCCTTAATTCAACCAATCAAAAGTCTTCCCTCACTATTTTCAAACCAACACCCATCCCCCTCTCAGACCTTTCTATCTGTTACCATAGCAACTCCCTCCTAACTGAACTCTAAGGTTCAAAAGTTTATCTTACAATGTTGCAAATTAACTCAGCAAGGATGTTTGACCTCTCAATTCAGCAGCCTATACAGGGTATTTTTGCTTTTGGTGACTTTTTTTAAACCATTCAAATTGCTTCTTTCACACAACATAACCATGCACCCTAACTTTCAGATTTCAACTATCTGAATCCACCAATCATTGCAGAGAAACTCCACAATTATTTTTTTGTAAACTCCTACTGTTCCAACTGCCATTTCATTCCCACACTTCATCTGACTGGACCAGAACCTTCTCACATCATGTACTCTGTTTGGATTATTGGACATAGCTACATCCACTGGGCTCAAAGGTATGCAGCTAGCAGAAATTTTCATAACCTTGATTTATCAAATGTGGAAATCAAGTGGATTGGCCACAGAGGATTAAAATGTCACCAATTGATACCATTGGTGAAAACCTTTTTGCATCTGCCAGAACCTGACCTTATAATTGTGCACTGTGGTGGAAACGATCTAGGCACATTGACTGGGGTAGGTCTGGAAATGCTTTTAAAGGACACCTTTCATCAATTGATGATACTTTTTCCCCACACTGCCTTGGTATATTCCAATATATGCCAAAGACAGAAATGGAACTGGTCCAACCAATTTTGTCCACAATTTGAGAAAGCACGGAAACATGTGAATAAATCTGTTTCTGCTTACATGAGAGACTATGGAATGGGTTCAATATACAATAATAACTTGCGTTACAACATGCAAGACATCTACAGAGGAGATGGAGTGCACTTCTCAGATGAGGGGAATAGAATATTCCTCCTGAATTTAAGAATGTGTATTGGAACCTACTTGTAGGTACCTAAATCAACCACAGAACCCAAAAGCTCTTTTCAGAGCTACCCTACCTCTGATCATTCAAAGCGTTTATTTTTTTCTAACTTTTTTCACTATTTTTCACCAAAGTACGCTTTCGGGTACGCTTAAAGGTGCGCGCACCAGGCGCTACCCCCGTGGAAAATTAAAGATTTTTTTTTTTTTTTTTTTACGTTTATGAGCCTCCTAAGCCCCCCTCAGAAAACCTAGAGGGTCAAGAAGTCTCTACAGTGCCCCCTTCTATCCATTCCGAACATTGTTTACCCTCCATCTTGTGTCTCGATTGTACCGAAACACAAAATGGAGGACTCCCGTAACGCTGCCAGTGCGCGTAAAGGAGCGCGCACCGCTAAGCGCTCGATAAAAAAAGGTGGGAAAGCAATTTACAAAAAAACCACTGGAGACACTTTCATCAAATATAGAATAGGCCCTACTACATAGCAGTCCCTACCATTTGCCCAAATTTGGTGAAATTCCATTGAGACATTTAGGCTACAGGCCTGTCTAAATATCCTGAGGTAAATTACATGACAAAAACACACTTGTAATGTTAGAATTTACAACCAATTAAAAAGTATCTTTCATTTTCTACGATTATTTCCTGACGTTTGATTGGTTAAGTACAAGAATATATATAAAAGAAGAGAGGGAAACACAGCCATTTTGACTACTGCTTCCAGAAGTACACTTGAAAACAAATTTCACTGACAACTTCAACTGATTTCTCTAAGGTAACTTCTAATTATGGAAGTATATTGTACACTTTAAGTTTATTTCTGAAAAAATATTCTGTTAGTGATATGCTATCCCTCTTTAATAGTTAGAGATAGAGATAGACTTCTCTGTAATAGTTATGGATTGAGTTAGGCTTCTCTGGTATACAGTACCCTAACTCTACTAATATAGTTAATTTGTATGCAATTTTCAGAAAGAAAATGGAAGGAGAAAATCAGGCAAATGATACTTCTATCAAAGTAAAGGTGGAAAAACCAGAAGATCAAAAAAAAGAAGTTGATTTCATGGATGACTCTTTGGATGAACAGTTTATAGAATGTTTGGAAGAAATGGAATCATGTACATATAATTATGAGGAAATTCCGGACAATATTATGTTAGAAATTTTATTAAATTATGAAAAAGAATCAGAGGAATAAATTTATCTTTAATAATTTCAAATTGTTTCAGACAATATTCTTTTTTATATGTAATTCATAAAGTATTACCAAAAATGTTTAAAATATAAAGTGAGACTTATAGTATACTGTTCAACTATTTTTCTGTTACATAGTAAGTTTACTCATAGTTACTACCTTTCTCCCACTATATTATCTCATATGAATATTTTACACCTCATTTTCATAAGTGAGCACGATAGACTACTCATGATCCCCTAGAAATTCTCAGGGAGTGCTTAAAAGATCTGTTTCTCCTTTCCAGACAGACTATGTTATGAATTCCATATACCACAAAAAATACAATAACAACATGCAAGATGTCTAAGAAGATGGTGAACATTAAATTTAAGTCTCTTCATTAGTACCTACATGTAGGTACTTACATAAAATAAAAAAATTAAAAAAAAACAATTAATAAACATACAATGTTTTAAAGTGTTTATTTTTCCATAGTACCCTCCTCGATACGCTCCCCAGTGCGCGCACCAGGCGCTTCCCCCGCGAAAATCGAAAAAAAAAAAAAAGGGGTGAGACCCCGCGGGGCCCTTTAATGGCCCCCACATCAAACCTAGGGGTACAGGGAGTGTCTACTCTGCCCCCTTATGGTCATTTCCCCCTTTGTTTTGGCCACCTCTCGTGTCTCGATCCTACCGAGACACAAGATGGCGGCCGCTCCGGACTGTTTAGAATGTTTACAGACACCCAAGAGCCAATCAGCTTTCTGCGCGCAAGTCGCGTGGCGCGCCTGGAGCGCACTCCGGTGCGCGCACCGGAGAGCGCCTATAGATATATATATTTTTTTGAACCTAAATTACTCAAAATCCACTGGAGCACATATCTTGAGACATAGCAAAGGCACATCGAGCTACCAGTCCCTACAATTTTGCCAAGTTTCGTGCAAATCCATTCAGCCGTTCGGGCTAAAAGTGAAATCGACCGCCCTATGGAAATTAACATGGGGAAAACGCGTTTTGGGACCCCCCTTTTATCTCGGCCCCCGCTTGACGAATCCCCCCCAAACTTTCAAGGAAGGACCGGAGCTCGACGAGGCCATTTTCAGGAAATTTTCTGGCAGATTCGTCAACCGGTGCCAAAGTTATTCCAAATAGAATTTTGAGATTTAACATTGAAAAAAATCCTAACTATAACTACCTACTGGCGACCGCCAGTAGGTAATATATATATATATATATATATATATATATATATATATATATATATATATATATATATATATATATATTCCAAATGAAGGTGCTCACAAGCTTGAGAGTGCCACACACAGCGTGTAATTATCCATTTTTATTGCTGGACTACAAGGCAAACAGCTTTGTGGTTACAGCTGGAATTCCGCCATTTGCGCTATACGCGTTTCGGGCTTACACCAGCCCTTGGTCTCTGCCTTGGCTTGTGGGATAATTACAAGCTGTGTGTTGCACTCTCAAGCTTATGTAGCGGCTGGCTCGGGCCGCGGGGATGCCCCGCCATTGACAAAATGGATCCAGCGCCTATGCAAGTAATGGTGCGATCGGAACAGCGGGCCGATTTGTAAGGACACAAAAAAATACAAGACATCAACTTGGTGAGTTTGCGGCAACCCACTGTGGTATTTTACTGTGTAAATTGAGGAGAAAAATTGCAGCACCCAATGTGGATTAAGAACAATGAACTCAACATACCATAATGCACACGGTGACCACGCCCACTGGGGCGGAACTTTAAAAGCCCATCGCGAGTGCGATGTCACTTCTGCTGCCTCTCTCCCACAAGCCCCAGGAAGGGGCAGCCACCTTCCTGGGGAACTAATCATCTAAATTAGGGGGTCTATTATGGACCCCTGAGCCCCTGGGACCACCCCCTCCCCGGGGCTGTGCACCAGTTGGGAGCCATTCCCCAGAGCCAGCTCCTGCAGTGTCCCTAGGTGCCCACCCCGGGACACTGTTGTTTGCTATGACAAGGTGGGAGCTGTGCGGCTCCCGCCCTGTCATAGCAAACTTGCTTTGGCTTATGGAAGTGAGAGCTGGGAAACCTGCTCTTTCTTCTAAAATCCAAAGCCAATTGCTTTTCCACATGGGGAGCTGCATGCTAACAGCTCCCCATGTGGAAAAGCAATGCCGGTAGGAACCATGGGGGTATTGGGGCTCCCCCCACCCTCCCTAACTATGAGTCCATGCCCCTTGGGATGGGGTCTCAGGGGCGAATGTAAATTAATGAAAGTGGACTAAAAAAAACTAATAATTTGGATATGCGACCTTAGCGCGGCGCTCTGTATGCCCCATGGTGGGATTGCAACAATCGGCTTCTTGGAGCCGATTGTTGTGGAGGGCCAGGTCGGGCGCCATCTTGAGTGAGGCCCGGTCCCCTGCGGGACCCGAGTTAGCGGTCCAGCTAAGGGAGGGGCTTGGGGCATAAAGAGATCTCGTGTCCGAGGGCCTGTGCGATTGCTCAAGGTGGTGGCAGCACCTTGCTACATCATTTTTAGGCGAGCAGATTGCGAGGGACTCTCCTCTGTAACATCCTGTACCCCGTGGTATTGCGCTACGATCTTTTTTAAAAATAACAAACAATTGATATAAGAATTGTATTGTGTGCCTATTTTAAAATTGTATTTTTTAAAATCCCCCTGAGTACTGCACCCGGTCCCACTGTGCCCCGTTCCACCGCAGCTTCTTGGTGCCGATTGTTGTGGAGGGCCACTTCGGGCGCCATCTTGAGTGAGGCCCGGTCCCCTGCGGGACCCGAGTTAGCGGTCCAGCTAAGGGAGGGGCTTGGGGCATAAGGAGATCTCGTGTCCGAGGGCCTGTGCGATTGCTCAAGGTGGTGGCAGCACCTTGCTACATCGTTTTTATGCGAGCAGATTGCGAGGGACTCTCCTCTGCTACATCCTGTACCCTGTGGTATTGCGCTACGATCTGTTTTAAAAATAACAAACAATTGATATAAGAATTGTATTGTGTGCCTATTCTAAAATTGTATTTTTTAAAATCCCCCTGAGTACTGCACCCGGTCCCACTGTGCCCCGTTCCACCGCGGCTTCTTGGTGCCGATTGTTGTGGAGGGCCAGGTCGGGCGCCATCTTGAGTGAGGCCCGGTCCCCTGCGGGACCAGAGTTAGCGGTCCAGCTAAGGGAGGGGCTTGGGGCATAAATAGCGATGCACTTTAGGACGCGCAGCGGCCACTCGCAGCGGGCGCCTCGTATGTGCACCGAAGGAGGGCCCGTCTGCGCCTGTCCGTGCTCCGGACGTGCTCAGTGCCAGTCTCTCTGCCCGTCTTCGCAGAAAACGTCATCCCTCCACCTTAATGTACTCACGCGATGACCTCATTGCCTGCAACATCATGCCCTGTGGGAGAGATAACCCATGGGAGGTGGCTGACAGTGTATCCCGTGAGTGCTCTGCCTGTAACTTCTGCTTCCACCCCACTCTAAGCTGCCAGGTTCCACCCAATACCGACCCCCTGCTGATCAGAGCGGGTTTAATTAACGCCAGGTCTATGGTCAACCATGCTACCGATATTTTCGAACTTTTGGCGGAGAAGCAGCTTGATCGTTTATTCATCACAGAGACCTGGTTAAACGCCTCGTGTGCCCCGGTGGTGGAGTTAGCCATTCCCCGAGGCTTTAAAATCTCGAGGGCAGACCGCCTGCTTGGCAGAGGGGGCGGTGTTGCTGTGATCTATAGGGATGTCAAGTCAAGTCAAAGTCAAAAGATTTATATAGCGCGCTACATACCCGGGGGGCCTCAAGGCGCTTGAAGAAGGGTGGGGAATTACTTGTCGAATATCCAAGTTTTAAGTTGCTTTCTGAATGCTAGGTGGTTCTGAGTGAGCCGAAGGTGAGTGGGGAGTGAGTTCCAGGTTTTAGCTGCGAGGTAGGAGAAGGATCTTCCTCCCATGGTGGATTTATTGATGCGAGGTACGGTAGCAAGCGCTTGGTTGGAGGATCTTAGTTGGCGGGAGGGGGTGTAGAAGGAGAGTCGTGTGTTGAGGCATTCGGGTCCAAGTTCGTAAAGTGCTTTGTGTGCGTGGGTTAGGAGGCGGAAAGTAATCCTCTTATTGACGGGGAGCCAGTGGAGGTTTTTCAGGTGACTAGAGATGTGGTCTTTAGGCGGGATGTCTAGTATGAGTCTGGCTGATGCGTTCTGGATGCGTTGGAGTTTTTTCTGGAGTTTTGCGGTGATACCGGCGTATAGGGTGTTTCCGTAGTCCAGGCGGCTTGTAACCAGTGCATGGGTGACCGTTTTTCTCGTTTCGGTGGGGATCCAGCGAAATGTTTTTTTGAGCATGCGAAGAATGTTGAAGCAAGATGATGAAACGGCGTTGACTTGTCTGTTCATAGAGAGTGAGGAGTCCAGGATGACGCCCAGGTTCCGTGCGTGGTCCGTCGGGATGGGTGCTTTTCCAAGGGCCTCTGGCCACCAAGAGTCATCCCAGGCGGAGGGGGAGGTACCTAAGATAAGGACTTCTGTTTTGTCTGAGTTCAGTTTCAAACGGCTGTGCTTCATCCACTCGGCTACTTCTTTCATTCCTTCATGTAGGTTGGTTTTGGCGGTGTTAGGGTCTTTGGTGAGTGATAGGATCAGTTGAGTGTCATCCGCGTAGGAGATTATGTTGAGGTTGTGTTGGCGTACAATGGCCGCGAGGGGGCTCATGTATATGTTGAAGAGGGTGGGGCTGAGTGAGGACCCTTGTGGTACGCCGCAGATGACTTCAGTGGCTTCTGAGTGGAATGGTGGGAGGCGAACTCTCTGGGTTCTTCCGGTGAGGAACGAGGTGATCCAATCCAGTGCTTTTCCTTGGATTCCGATGTTTCTGAGGCGCTGTAGAAGGGTGCTATGGCAGACTGTGTTGAAGGCTGCGGAGAGGTCGAGGAGGATGAGGGCGACTGTGTCTCCATTGTCCAGTAGAGTTCGAATGTCGTCTGTTGCTGCGATGAGGGCGGTCTCCGTGCTGTGTTTGGCTCGGAAGCCGGACTGTGAGGGGTCGAGGGATTTGTTGGTTTCGAGGAAGGCGGCGAGCTGGTTGTTGACGGCTTTCTCGATGACTTTTGCCAGGAATGGGAGGAGCGAGATGGGGCGGTAGTTTTTGAGTTTGGTGGGGTCTGCTGTGGGTTTTTTCAGAAGGGCGCTGAGTTCTGCGTGTTTCCAGCTTTCCGGGAAGTTGGCGGAGTTGAGGGAGCAGTTGATGACGTCTCGAAGGTGTGGTGCTATGATGGAGTCTGCTTTATTGAAGATGTGGTGAGGGCATGGGTCTGTGGGGGATCCTGAGTGGATGGAGTTCATCAGGCGGATGGTGTCCTCAGTGGAGATTGGGTTCCAGTCATTAAGGATGTTTAAGGGGGGTGAGGGTACGGCGGAAGGTTGGGTGGGTTGGGTGGGTTGGTCTCCGGGTTGATTGTCAAAGCTGTTGTGGATGTCTGCGATTTTGTTGTGGAAGAACGAAGCTAGGGAGTCGCAGAGGGCTTGAGAGGGGGTGATGTCGTTGAAGTTGGCTGAGGGGTTGGTAAATTCTTTGACGATGTTGAATAATTCCTTGCTGTTGTGGGCGTTGTTATCTAGTCTGTCTTTGAATGCGGCTTTCTTGGCAGATCGGATTAGTTGGTGGTGTGTGCGGGTGGCGTTTTTGAAGGCGTCCCTGGTGCTGGTGTTTGGGTCTTTTTTCCAGGTCTTCTCGAGGGAGCGACAGAGTTTCTTTGATTTCTTAAGATCATCGTTAAACCAGGAGGCGTTTTTGCTGCCTAGTTTGATTTGACATTTTTTCAGCGGTGCTAGGATGTCGGCGTTGTTGGATAGCCATTGGGTGAAGTTAATGGCTGCTTGGTCGGGGTTTGAGGAGTGGGCAGGGGGGGTTCGAAGAAGTGATGAGGAGATCTGGTCGATGGTGATTTTGTTCCAGTTTCTTCGCAGAGTAGGTTGAGGATGGTTGTGAGTTGTGGTCTTATTGTAGATAAAGTGTACGCAGCTGTGGTCCGTCCAATGGAGAGTAGTGGTGTGACTGAAGGAGACATGTTTGCTGGAGGTGAAGATAGGGTCGAGTATGTGACCTGCGATGTGGGTGGGCGTAGTGACAAGTTGTTTGAGTCCGAGGTTGGCGAGATTGTCCAGAAGGGAGGTAGCGTTACTGTCATTGCTATTTTCCAGGTGAAAGTTGAGGTCTCCTAGGAGAATGTATTCCTCGGAGGGGAGGGCGTGTGGGGTGATAAAGTCAGTGATGACGTCGTTGAATTGTGCACGGGGTCCTGGAGGTCGGTAGAGGAGTGTGCCTCTGAGTGTGGTCTTGGGGTCGGTGTGGATCTGGAAGTGAAGGTGTTCGGCTCTGGCAAGGTTGACGTCTGATGTAGTTGAGATGCGGATGGAGTTCTTATGTACAATAGCGATGCCTCCTCCTGTTTTGGTCGGTGCGGTCCTTACGGATGATCTTGTATCCTTCCGGGATGGCAATGGTGATGTCTGGGGCTGATGAGGCGTTCATCCAAGTTTCTGTCAGGAAGGCGATGTCAGGAGAAATGGTGTCTAGTAGGTTGCCTGTGAGCCCCGGGGCGTGCTGGAGGACGCTGAGGCGCTCCACTTTTCGCTAGCACTCAACTCTCACTTCACTCTCAGAGGCTCACTGGTCTACCGACCACCGGGGTATGCTGGGAACTTTGTGGGGGCCCTAGAGGAGGTCATTACTCCGCGTGCTCTGAGATACTCCAGGTATCTCCTTCGCGGAGATTTTAACATACATGTTGACATCTCAGATGCCACTGAGGCCATCCGCCTTGGAGAAGCCCTCTCTATGGCCCATCTCAAACAACTGGTTGCCTTCCCAACCCATGATGGAGGCCATTTCCTAGATTTAGTCTGTTCTAACTTTGACATTGATATGACCTGCCCTGAAAGTGTGACATGGTCTGATCATAAGTTGATCAGGTTTTCCTGGTTTGCGAATGCTGAAAAAGAGAACGGCCCCTCACTTGCCCACTCACAGAGGATCAACTTAGTCACTCTGGCTGATTCCCTGTCTCAAACCCGTCCGACACTACCTTCGGAGATTGAAGCAGCGGTCAACTCTTTAACACCTGGGTAGAACTCGGATCTGCCGCATCCATCAGTAAAGGATGCATCCGCAGGATGCGGTCTACCCCTTCCAAACCTTGGTTCACCCACACCCTTCGGGAATTAAAACTGGGTTGCAAGAAACTCGAACGGGTGTGGAGACAAACCTACCAACCCAAGGCTAAATGTGACCTGCGTGCGGCGCAAAACAATTACTATGCTGCCATCAAATCTGCTAAAAGCAGCTATTATGCAGGGCGAATCGAAAAAGCTAACAATAATAGTAAGGGGATATTTTCCATTGTAAAAAGCTTCCTTTCACCATGTGCCGCACAGCCTATACTGCCCCTCTCCGAGCAATGGTGTGAAGAACTCTCTTGTTTTTTCACCGCCAAAATTGCTAAAATCCAAGAAGACCTTCAGACTGTCTGTGCTGGTTTTCAGTCTCCCCCCAGACCCCCCTCCACTGCTATGCCAAAGTCAACGGAGCAGTTCGCTTTTTCTCTCCCCCGACTGTGTCCGACATTACTACAGTCCTTGCAGCCTTAAAATCAGGGTCTCCCTCCGATCCTTGCCCTGCCAGGGTGAGATAGCTGAAACAGTAAGCAATGAGATTACCCAGATTGTCAATCTCTCTTTTTCCTCTGCTACTGTCCCGCTCTGCTGGAAGCAAGCCAAATTGCTACCGCTTTTAAAAAAGACTGAGCTTGATCCAGCTGTACTCTCTAACTACCGCCCTATTTCCTTACTGCCTGCCGTAGCAAAGGTCTGCGAGAAGATCGCTTTTAAACAACTGGACAAACTATTGAAACTTCCCAAGCACTACATTCTTCTCAATCAGGATTTCGGGCCGCCTACAGTACCAAAATGGCGCTTGTCGAAGTGTCGGAGGCTATTCTGGAGTGCCTGGACGGAGGTGGCAGAGCAGCTCTGATTTTATTGGATCTCTCTGCCACCTTCGACACGGTGCCCCATACATTACTCCTCACTAGACTGGCGGCCGTCGGTATCACTGGCCCCGCACTAGACTGGCTGATGTCCTTCCTGGACAATAGGACCCAACAGGTCTGGATGCCTCCTTTTGCCTCCCTCCCCAAGAAACTTTCTACAGGAGTCCCCCAGTGGTCTACTCTTAGCCCCCTGCTTTTTAATATTTACCTGACCCCTCTGATTTATCTGGCGGAACAACTGGGGGCCAAAATCATGGCCTACGCCGATGATACCCAACTTTTGTTCACCTGGCCAAAGGACAATTTGGTTACGTAGGCGGTCCAACTCTGCCTCTCATCCGTCTTCCGTTGGTTAGCGCTTGCTCAGCTCAAGTGCAATGAGGACAAGTCTGAGGTGATCTTCTACGGCTCCTTCCCTGACAATTTTAGTGACCTCTTATGGCCTCGCGACTTGCCCTGCCGTAAATCGATCGGTGGCCCAGCAAAAAACCTTGGAGTCTGGTTCGGGAATGACCTTAAGTTCCAAGACCATATTAAAAAACTTACGGGGGTTTGCTTTGCCACTCTCAAGGCCCTCCGCAGGTTTTTTCCCTTCCTTCCGAGAGAGGCCAAGGAGATGATGCTGCGTGCCCTAATTCTTTCTAGGCTCGACTATGCCAACAGTCTGTTTTGTGGTCTCCCAGCCTTCCTGATCCAACGTCTCCAGGTCATGCAAAATGCGGCCACCAGGCTTCTGTTCAATCTCCCCATCAGTTCTAGTGTCTGCTCCTGTCTCAAGACCCTCCACTGGCTTCCGGTTGCCCACCGGATTATGTTTAAAACTCTTGTTCTGGCCTTCCGCGCGGTCCATCTGACCTGTCCTGTCTATCTGAGAAAAAGGTTTGCCCTGTACATCCCTAACAGAAGTTTTCGTTCGGCCAATCAGTGCCAAATGACGGTCCCCAGATTTAGTCTCTCCCGATTAGGTGGCCAGTCCATCTCGGTCAGGGCCTCTAGGGCCTGGGATGCTCTCCCTTTTCATCTTAGAGTTGCTTCTAACATTACGACCTTCAAGAAAGGGCTGAAAACCCATCTGTTCAACATCACCCTCTAATTCTGCTAATTTCCATTTTTTTTCCTCGGAATCTGACCTCACCTTCCGCGCCAGGATACTATTTTAGTAACAGAGCACGCTACAAAACCCTTTATATCATATATCATTATATCATATGGAGCCCATTCTATGGTCTCTGAGGTAGGCAGAAACAGCTTTATTGACATTTTTTCTCTAGCTTTCTCAATCTGTGGACAAAATTGATTGGACCACTTCCATTTCTGTCTTTGGCATATGATAGAGTATAGAAAAGCAGTTTGGAGGAAAAGCAACATCAATTCTGCAAAGGTGTCCTTCATTAGCATTTGCAGACCTACATTTTGCAAAGCTAGGTCTTTGTCAATACCTGAAAGCATCTTAAAGAGCTCTCTGTAGGTAATGAAAAGGTGTCTGTAGTAGTCAGTTGGTAGAATGAGAGATATCTAAAATGGTGACGAAGATGATGTTTTCACGAAAGTAGAGATTTGATTGGCTGTTTAAAAAGATTATATATTCAAAAATAGGGTGCATTTTACTTTGTTTACAAGCATGCTTCTTATTGGTTAGTGAACATGTTTGAAAGGTTCAGCAGAAAGGATAAGGGCATGTTTTGCAAAAGCAACCACACTTAGGGGCCTATTATGATTGCGGTTTTCCCGCATCCTCCGAGCCGGCGGAAGCCACCGCCGGCTCGGTGGATGCGGTAAAACCGCCGCGGAGCCTCGAAAGACCCACCGCCGTATTAGGATGGCTGGTGGGTCTGGCATTCCGTCCGCAGCTTTTCCGCCGCGGTCGCCTTCCGACCGCGGCGTAAAAGCACTAACATGGCTGGCGGTGCTATATTAGGATGTCTGGAGTACTATGCCTTTACACGGCGGCATTTCCGCCGTGCAAAGGCATACAGATTTTTGTTTGGGGACCGGTTGCGGGCCCCCAGGTGTGAAGGGGGTGCACATGGGGGGTACCTATGGTACCCCCCTGTATTTTGCGTGCACAAAGCGGCAGGCACCGCGCGGTGCCTGCCGCTTTGTGCAGGCAAATGCACAGCTTACATTTTTAACATTGCGGCGGGTGCTGCTTCAAGCAGCACACGTCGAATGTTTAAAATACAGGATGTGACCGCCAGGGTGGCGGTCACATCCTAATTTGCACGGAGGGACCGCCGCTGCCCCTGCGGACGGTCCCTCCTACTCCATAATCGGCCCTTTACTATTCTTATTTGCAACATTCTGTGGTGAACTTTTTACCCAACAGTTAAGTTGAATGTTGCATGACCTGCTGCTATGTAAACTGGCCTTAAGCAGAAGGGTTGAAGAGGTCAGTTGGAAAGTGTTATTATGTATGACAAAGGGTAATGTGTTTTTCAATTTGAAAAACTCGGGAAGCAATGTGATTTGTTGCTTACGTGTATTTGTATGGCAAAATTTAGGAAAATATTGCCATTACTGGTTTTACTTTGGAGAGTGTGGTGATCTACATTCTCTGTGTGTAAAAGAAAATCCTGTCTGAGTGTGTGAGATTTTTCATTCAACAGATTTATTTAAAAGGTGAGTTATATATTTTTTAGGTTTATTTAAAATAGATTTGACATTATTCTAAAACTGTGTTGTTTAAAATATATTAATAAATGTAGAGATGTAAATTGTGATTATTTTTATTGTACTTGAAGTTTGTTTAAAAAAACAGTTTGTACAGTAATATATATATATATATATATATATATATATATATATATATATATATTACCTACTGGCGATAGCCAGTAGGTATATATAGTTAGGATTTTTTCGCTATGGAACTTTTGAAAATTCTATGTCTAATAACTTTGGCGTTTGTGGACGGAATTGGCTGAAATTTTCAGGAAAATGGCACATTTTGTTTCTGAGCAGCCCCTGAGAATTTGGGGGGGGTCGTCAAGGGGGGGCCGAGAAAAAAGGGGGGTCCCAAAACGCGTTTTTCCCATTCATTTTTCCATAGGGCGGTTGGCCTCACTTTTAGCTCGAACGGCTGAATGGATTTGCATGAAACTTGGCAAAATTGTAGGGACTGTTAGCCTGATGTGCCTTTGCTAGGTCTCAATATATGTGCTTCAGTGGATTTTGAGAAATTAACGTTTAAAATAAGATATATATCTGTAACAGCGCTCCGGGCAGCGCTCCGGTTCGCGTACTTTTCGCGTAACGGAACTTTGCGATGCAAAGCTGATTGGCTCTCCGGTGTCTGTCAACATTATAAACAGTCCGGAGCGGCCGCCATCTTGTCTCTCGGTAGGATCGGGAGACAAGAGGAGGCCAAAACAAACGGGGAAATGAAGGAAAGGGGGCAAGGTAGACCCCTTCTGACCCCCTAGGATTGATCAGGGGGATATTATAGAGCCACGCGGGGCCCAAAAAAAAAAAGAAAATTACGATTTTTTCGCCGTAGAGACGCGTCTTGGTACGCGAACCGGGCAGCTAACCGGGCAGCTAACCGGGAAGCTAACCGGCAGTGTAACGGGAGTCTGAGGAGTAGCTGATTGGCTGTCAACATTGTAAACAGTCCGGAGCGGCCGCCATCTTGTCTCTCGGTAGGATCGAGAGACAAGAGGAGGCCAAAACAAAGAGGGAAATGAAGGAAAGAGGGCAAGGTAGACCCCTTCTGACCCCCTAGGATTGATGAGGGGGATATGATAAAGCCACGCGGGGCCCAAAAAAAAAAAAAAAAAATCCGATTTTTTCGTTGTAGAGACGCGTCTTGGTACGCGAACCGGGCAGCTAACAAGGAAGCTAACCGGCAGTGTAACGGGAGTCTGAGGAGAAGCTGATTGGCTGTTATCATTGTAAACAGTCTGGAGCGGCCGCCATCTTGTCTCTCTGTGGGATCGAGAGACAAGAGGTGGAAAAAAAAAAGGTGTAAATGAATGAAAGGGGTAAGGCAGACCCCTCCTGAACCCCTAGGATTGATGAGGGGGCTATTAAAGTTCCCTGCGGGGCAAAAGAAAAAAAAATTGCGATTTTTCGCGGTAAAGGTGCTTCCTGGTACGTTAACCGGGCAGCTAACCGGCAGCGTAACGGGAGTCCGACATATTGTGTTTTTTGAACGTTTGTGATATGTGCACGTGTGGATTTTGTCTAATTAAGGTTAAAAAAATATATATATATCTTTAAGCGTGTTCTGGCGCGCTTACGTTTTGGGTTTGGTTTGCGCTGCAGAGACGATACGTCACGGTTATGCGATGCATCATGAGGCGTCTCACGGGCTACGTGATACGTCACTTAATAAAGAATATATTTTACAGCTATAGATATTAGCTTTTAAAAAACCAATGAAATTCACAGAAAAAACCATAGGTTATAGACCATATATAGTTAGGAATTTGCATTTACAAAACCTTGAAAATTCAATGAAAAAACCATAGGTTATAGACCATATATAGTTAGGGATTAGCATTTAAAAAACCTTATTTTATTTGCACAAAACCATTGAAATTCCATATATAATTAGTTGCACTAACTATATATCGCGGACCCACAATCCACTGCTAATGATGTCACATATTACATCATTCATGACATGGTCAGTGACATCACTGATGACATCACTGATGACATCTCAAATGACATCACTGATGACATCACTGATGACATCTCAAATGACATCACTGATGACATCACGGACATCTCATTTGGCATTACTAATTACATCACTGATGATATCATTTATGTGATAATACATCTTCAGACTCTAATATAACCTTAGATACACTCAGTGTAACCAGGCACTCACAGACTGTCACACATCCATGGAGTTACTCACACACCTAGTGAGTCATGCAAAGAATCAATCACATCTCCATTTCCTCAACTATACAGTTATACACACCTTACTTATTCAAACATATACTAACACATATTTACTCTCTTATACAATCCTTGATACAAGTTCACAATGATTCATACAGCCACTCTCACATTCACTGGCTCTTATGTTAAGTTATTTATATATGTCAACTCTCACATGGAGTGTGTTTTACATATGTACTTACTTTGACATGTAGCACTGAGATATCCATTCACTCACCAATATACTACATGCACTTTTGAACCCATACACCTAGGGAATCAACTGCTCACACATCTATACACAGAGTTATACACCTCCCAGCCACCCACACACATACTCAGTCTCCCATACAAATACTTGGGCAACCATTCAATAACCCATATAGTTTCTGATATAGCTACTGATTTAAACATGCAGCAGTTTACAGAACAACATAAATAATGATTGCCAATTTAAGACACTTTAATCACTAACCCATGCACTCAGTGAGACACATTTAATCATTCTCTCATACAGTCAGTCATGCACCTACTAAATCCTTCATCCAGACACTTATACATCCACTCATTCTTCAATATGTAAGACATATTTTAACTTTACAGAAACATACAGTCACTGGGTGTTGTCATCAGTGATGTCATCAGTGATGTCATTTGAGATGTCATCAGTGATGTCATCAGTGATGTCACTGACCATGTCATGAATGATGTAATATGTGACATCATTAGCAGTGGATTGCGGGTCCGCGATATATAGTTAGTGCAACTAACTATATATGGAATTTCAATGGTTTTGTGCAAATAAAATAAGGTTTTTTAAATGCTAATCCCTAACTATATATGGTCTATAACCTATGGTTTTTTCATTGAATTTTCAAGGTTTTGTAAATGCAAATTCCTAACTATATATGGTCTATAACCTATGGTTTTTTCTGTGAATATATATATATATATATATATATATATATATATATATATATATATATATATATATATATATATATATATATATATATATATATATATATATATATATATATCCAAGTAAGTACAGCAGCCGCTGCACTTCGCTATGACCCCTCCTCTTGCAACAGCGGTCCGTACCGGGCAGCGAGCCCAATCAATTCAAACAGTTCACACTCACGTCTATTGGTCAAACGACAGTGCAAAGTACGGACACCAATTTGCGTGTTCTTTAGTTGTTTATTCAGCCATGACAAACAGAAACAATGTCTCTCGACGCGTTTCGGGGCTCCTCCCCTTAGTCACGAGTGGTTGGAAAGGTGATTCGTACAAACAGTTATAGTGTCAATCATGTGGTGTGCACAAAACAAAAATAAACATGAAGAAAATACTGTCGCGTTCACAGACGCGAAAATAATAATAATATAGGAGCGGCATATTTAGATCATGTTAAATGTACTAGTGGGAGTTATGTCTAATACACTATATTGGAAAATGCAAAACACATTAGTTGCATGGTGTTTTACAAACTATCACAGGTCTTAAATAGCAGACTGTATGTGATAGTGATTTCAGCTGTAAATATATAGTAATACTCATTTTCGGCAATGTTCCTGCCCCAGTGGGCAAATCACTTCTTGATGCACTCAGTCAGTCAATACGCGAGTAAATAACTATATATATATATATATATATATATATATATATATATATATATATATATATATATATATATATATATATATATATATTTATTTTTCTTCTTTCTACAAAGGTATAGTTTAATGAAACTGCATAATTATAGTTAGTTTAGTGAAATGTAGCACATCTGTGCTGTATGAAAGATGATTGTATAAGGTGTTAATAATTAAGTTTCTGTCCGCTGGTTCCTACTGTTAAATAAAAGAATCATGAAATAAAAAAAAATAATAATAATAATAATTACGTTTCTGTTAAATTATGGCATATAATTAAAGATCGAATGGTGAAATAAGGTGCTGTTAATTAGGTTTCTTTTTGTAGTCTAAGCAAGGGTTATAGTTGAATTATGCCAAATAATTTTAAATACAAAGCTGAAATATGAGTTTTTTAAAATGATCAATAAATGTGTTATTAATTGCTCTTCTTTCTTAAGTCTGTTGTGAGGTATCGTTTAATTATGTCGCATATTTATAGATTGAATGTTCAAGATGTAACTCAAAAATAAACATCCATATATTACCCTTTGTGGCATGTTGTACTTATCTACTTAAGTATATGGTATGTAATGACTCACTTATGTATTTATATAGTTGTATGTTTATTTACTGAATTATTGAGAGGTGCTTGACTGGTTACAGGAGTGCACAGGTAGTTAATATGTGATTTCATGAGTGCATGAAAATGATTTACCGATTCTACGTAGTGCAATCACCCAGTTAGTATGCAAGCACTACCCATGCATTCATGCAATGACTCATGCACTACCTATTCAGTCTCCTAAACACCTAAACAGTACTGATTCACTCAATTACCTAGGTAGTACCCATGCGGTCCAGCAATCACATCTAAGTATTCAGTTACTATCCATGTACTTGTACAATGACTCAGGCATTAAGACATGCACTGCTACAGTCAAATGTGCAGTATCCATGCAGTCCCCTAACCATCTACACAGTACTGATTCACTCCTCCAATTACACAGGTAGTACCCATGAAGTTCACCAATCACACTGTGTTTCTCTGTGCACTCCTGTAATGATTCAGCCAGTACCACGTCCTTATCTAATCATTACGCCATAACCCAACCTCTTCTAAATTCACCATGCTGTCAACTTGCAGCATTCTAAGTATCCAGTCACCATCCATGTACTTGCACAATGACTCAGGCATTAAGACATGCAGTATTACAATCAAATGTGCACTATCCATACAGTCCCCTAACCACCTACACAGTACTGATTCACTCCCCCAATTACCCAGGTAGTACCCATGAAGTCCAGCAATCACACTGTCACTCTCTGTGAACTCCTCTAATGAGTTCAGTGCTACAATCAAATGTGTACTATCCATGCAGTACCCTAACCACCTATACAGTACTGATTCACTCCTCCAATTACCCAGGTAGTACCCATGCAGTCCAGCAATCACACTGTCACTCTCTGTGCAATCCTCTAATCATTCAGCCAGTAGCATGTCCTTATCTAATCACTGTGCCGAAACCCAAGAACTTTTAATCGCACCATGCTGTCAACTTGCAGCGATCTAAGTATCCAGTCACTATTTATGTATTTGTACAATGACTAATGCATTAAGACATGCAGTGCTACAATCAAATGTGCACTATTGATGGTGTCCCCTAACCACCTCCACACTGCTGATTCACTCCTCCAATTACCCAGGTAGTGCCCATGAAGTCCAGCAATCTCACTGTCACTCTCTGTGCAGTCCTCTAATCATCCAACCAGTAGCATGTCCTTATCTAATCACTGCACCAAAACCCAAGCACTTATGAATTCACCATGCTGTCAACTTGCAGCACTCTAAGAATCTAGTCACTATCCATGTACTTGCACAATGACTCAAGCATTACGACCTGCAGTGCTACAATGAAATGTGCACTATCCATGCTGTCCTCTAAGCACCGTCACAGTACTGATTCACTCTTCCAATTACCCACGTAGTACCCATGCAGTCCAGCAATCACACTGTCACTATCTGTGCAATCCTCCAATCATCCAGCCAGTACCATGTCCTTATCTAATCACTGCGCCAAACCCGTAGCACTTATGAATTCACCATGCTGTCAACTTGCAGCACTCTAAGTATCCAGTCACTATCCATGTATTTTTACACTGACTCAGGCATTAAGCCATGTAGTGCTACCAGATATGTGCACTATCCATGCAGTACCCTAACCACCTACACAGCACTGATTCACTCCCCCAATTACCTAGGTATTACCCCTGAACTCCAGCATTAACAATGTCACTCTCTGTACACTCCTCTAATCATCCAGCCAGTAACATATCCTTATCTAATTACTGTGTCAAAACGCAAGCACTTATATATTCATGATGCATAAACTTGCAGCACTCTATGTATTTAGTCACTATCCATGTACTTGTACTATGATTCAGGCATTACGACATGCAGTGCTACAATCAAATGAGCACTATCGATGGTGTCCCCTAACCACCTCCACACTAATGATTCACTCCTCCAATTACCCAGGTAGTACCCATGCAGTCCCGCAATCACACTGTCACTCTCTGTGCACTACTCTAATCATCCAGATAGTATCATGTCCTTATCTAATCACTGTGCTAAAACCCAAGCACTTATAAATTCACCATGCTGTAAACTTGCAGCAATACAAGTATTCAGTCACTAACCATGTACATGTACAATGACTCTGCCATTAAGACTTGCAGTGCTCCAACCAAATGTGCACTATCCATGCAGTTCCCTAACCACCTTCACAGTACTGATTCACTCTTCCAATTACTCAGGTAGTACCCATGCAGTCCAGCAATCACACAGTCACTCTCTGTGCACGCCTCTAATCATCCAGCCAGTACCATGTCCGTATCTAATCACTAAGCCACAACCCAAACACTTATAAATTCACCATGCTGTCAACTTGCAGCAATCTAAGTATCCAGTCACTATCCATGTACTTGTACGATGAGTCAGGCATTAACACATGCAGTGCTACAATCAAATGTACACTATCCATGCAGTCCTATAACCACCTCCATAGTACTAATTCACTCCTCCAATAACCAAGGTAGTACCTATGCAGTCCAGCAATCACGATGTAACTCTATGCGCACTACTCCAATCATCCACCTAGTACCATGTCCTTATCTAATCACTGCACCAAAACCCAACCACTTTTACATTCACCATGATGTCAACTTGCAGCAATCCAAGTATCCAGTCACTATCCATGTGCTTGTACAATGGCTCAGGCATTAAGACATGCAGTGCTACAATCAAATGTGCACTATCCATGCATTCCCCTAACCACCTACACATTACTGATTCACTCCTCCAATTACCCAGGTAGTACCCATGAATTTCAGCAATCTCACTGTCACTCTCCATGCAGTCCTCTAATCATCCAGCCAGTAGCATTTCCTCATCTAATCACTGAACCAAAACCCAAACACTTATAAATTCACAATGCTGTCAACTTGCAGCACTCTATGTATCCAGTCACTATTTATGTATTTGTACGATGAGTCAGGCATTAACATATGCAGTGCTACAATCAAATGTGCACTATCCATGCAGTCCCCTAACCACCTACACATTACTGATTCACTCCTCACTCCTCCAATTACCCAGGTAGTACCCATGAAGTACAGCAATCTCACTGTCACTCTCTGTGCAGTCCTCTAATAAACCAGCCAGTAGCATGTCCTTATCTAATCACTGCATCAAAACCTAAGCACTTATAAGTTTACCATGCTGTCAACTTGCAGCACTCCAAGTATCAAGTCACTATTTATGTATTTGTACGATGAGTCAGGCATTAACACATGCAGTGCTACAATCAAGTTTGCACTATCCATGCTGCCGCCTAACCACTTACACAGTACTGATTCACCCCTCCAATGAACCACATAGTACCCATGCAGTACAGCAATGACACTGTCCCTCTCTGTGCACTCCTCTAATCATCCAGTCAGTAGCATGTCCTTACCTAATCACTGCGCCAAAATGAAAGCACTTATAAATTCACCATGCTGTCAACGTGCAGCACTCTAAGTATCCAGTCACTATCCATGTACTTGTACAATGACTCAGGTATTAGGACATGCATTTCTACAATGAAATGTGCACTATCCATGCAGCCCTATAACTACCTACACAGTACTGATTCACTCCTCCAATTAACCACGTAGTATCCATGCAGTCCAGCAATCAAACGGTCACTCTTTGTGCACTCCTGTAATGTTCCAGCCAGTAGTATGTCCTTATCTAATCACTGTTGCAAAACCCAAGCACTTATAAATTCACCATGCTGTCAATTTGTAGCACTCTAAATATCCAGTCACTATCATGTATTTGTACAATGACTTTTGCATTAAGACACAAAGTGCTGCAATCAAATGTGCACTATCCATGCAGTCCCCTAAACGCCTACAAAGTACTGATTCACTCCTCCAATTACCCAGGTAGTATCCATGAATTTCAGCAATCTCACTGTCACTCTGCGTGCAGTCCTCTAATCATCCAGCCAGTAGCATTTCCTCATCTAATCACTGCACCAAAACCCAAGCACTTATAAATTCACAATGCTGTCAACTTGCAGCACTCTATGTATCCAGTCACTATTTATGTATTTGTACGATGAGTCAGGCATTTACATATGCAGTGCTACAATCAAATGTGCACTATCCATGCAGTCCCCTAACCACCTACACATTACTGATTCACTACTCCAATTACCCAGGTAGTACCCATGAAGTACAGCAATCTCACTGTCACTCTCTGTGCAGTACTCTAATCAACCAGCCAGTAGCATGTCCTTATCTAATCACTGCACCAAAACCCAAGCACTTATAAGTTTACCATGCTGTCAACTTGCAGCACTCCAAGTATCCAGTCACTATTTATGTATTTGTACGATGAGTCAGGCATTAACACATGCAGTGCTACAATCAAGTTTGCACTATCCATGCTGTCGCCTAACCACTTACACAGTACTGATTCACCCCTCCAATGAACCACATAGTACCCATGCAGTACAGCAATGACACTGTCACTCTCTGTGCACTCCTCTAATCATCCAGTCAGTAGCATGTCCTTACCTAATCACTGCGCCAAAATGAAAGCACTTATAAATTCAACATGCTGTCAACGTGCAGCACTCTAAGTATCCAGTCACTATCCATGTACTTGTACAATGACTCAGGTATTAGGACATGCATTGCTACAATGAAATGTGCACTATCCATGCAGTCCCATAACTACCTACACAGTACTGATTCACTCCTCCAATTAACCACGTAGTATCCATGCAGTCCAGCAATCAAACTGTCACTCTTTGTGCACTCCTGTAATGTTCCAGCCTTGTAGTATGTCCTTATCTAATCATTGTTGCAAAACCCAAGCACTCATAAATTCACCATGCTGTCAATTTGTAGCACTCTAAGTATCCAGTCACTATCCATGTATTTGTACAATGAATTTTGCATTAAGACACGAAGTGCTACAATCAAATGTGCACTATCCATGCAGTCGCCTAAACGCATACAAAGTACTGATTCACTCCTCCAATTACCCAGGTAGTACCCATGGCGTCAAGTAATTACACTGTTACTCTCTGCAATTCTCTAATCATTCTGCCCGTACCATGGCCTTATCTGATCACTGCACCAAACCCCAAGCACTTATAAATTCTCCATGTTGTCAACTTGCAGCAATCTAAGTATCCACTCATTATCCATATACTTGTACAATGACTCTGGCATTAAGAGATGCAGTGCTACAATCAAATGTGCACTATCCACCCAGTACTCTAAACACCTCCACACTGCTGATTCACTCCTCCAATGACCCAGGGAGTACTCATGGATTCAAGCAAGCCGGGCCGAAAACGGCTGAAATGCCAGAAACCGGTCCCCGGTAGCTTGTTTCCTTCCCAGTGTAAGAATTGGCTTTTGTAGTTTGGTTTGCCCTGTTCCCATCATGCACTGGGACAGGAACAGACTCATTTGCATACAGCCAGGTTCTGAAACTGGGATGGTGCAGTGAGCTAAAAAACGGTGTTGGATCTAGCCCTGATCTCTTGACTGGGTGAGAGTATTCTGTTTAATTCAGAGACTCTGTCCCTCACCACCCCTTGTTGTAAATATTTTTGTCCACCCTAAGCGTGGAAGGGTATACTCAGATGTGAGTCCCTTGCTCATTGCACCATCAGGATTCAAGCAAGCCGGGCCGAAGACGGCTGAAATGCCAGAAACCGGTCCCCGGTAGCTTGTTTCCTTCCCAGTGTAAGAATTGGCTTTTGTAGTTTGGTTTGCCCTGTTCCCATCATGCACTGGGACAGGAACAGACTAATTTGCATACAGCCAGGTTCTGAAACTGGGATGGTGCAGTGAGCTAAAAAACGGTGTTGGATCTAGCCCTGATCTCTTGACATGGTGAGAGTATTCTGTTTAATTCAGAGACTCTGTCCCTCACCACCCCTTGTTGTAAATATTTTTGTCCACCCTAAGCGTGGAAGGGTATACTCAGATGTGAGTCCCTTGCTCATTGCACCATAAGGATTCAAGCAAGCCGGGCCGAAGACGGCTGAAATGCCAGAAACCGGTCCCCGGTAGCTTGTTTCCTTCCCAGTGTAAGAATTGGCTTTTGTAGTTTGGTTTGCCCTGTTCCCATCATGCACTGGGACAGGAACAGACTAATTTGCATACAGCCAGGTTCTGAAACTGGGATGGTGCAGTGAGCTAAAAAACGGTGTTGGATCTAGCCCTGATCTCTTGACTGGGTGAGAGTATTCTGTTTAATTCAGAGACTCTGTCCCTCACCACCCCTTGTTGTAAATATTTTTGTCCACCCTAAGCGTGGAAGGGTATACTCAGATGTGAGTCCCTTGCTCATTGCACCATCAGGATTCAAGCAAGCCGGGCCGAAGACGGCTGAAATGCCAGAAACCGGTCCCCGGTAGCTTGTTTCCTTCCCAGTGTAAGAATTGGCTTTTGTAGTTTGGTTTGCCCTGTTCCCATCATGCACTGGGACAGGAACAGACTAATTTGCATACAGCCAGGTTCTGAAACTGGGATGGTGCAGTGAGCTAAAAAACGGTGTTGGATCTAGCCCTGATCTCTTGACTGGGTGAGAGTATTCTGTTTAATTCAGAGACTCTGTCCCTCACCACCCCTTGTTGTAAATATTTTTGTCCACCCTAAGCATGGAAGGGTATACTCAGATGTGAGTCCCTTGCTCATTGCACCATCAGGATTCAAGCAAGCCGGGCCGAAGACGGCTGAAATGCCAGAAACCGGTCCCCGGTAGCTTGTTTCCTTCCCAGTGTAAGAATTGGCTTTTGTAGTTTGGTTTGCCCTGTTCCCATCATGCACTGGGACAGGAACAGACTAATTTGCATACAGCCAGGTTCTGAAACTGGGATGGTGCAGTGAGCTAAAAAACGGTGTTGGATCTAGCCCTGATCTCTTGACTGGGTGAGAGTATTCTGTTTAATTCAGAGACTCTGTCCCTCACCACCCCTTGTTGTAAATATTTTTGTCCACCCTAAGCGTGGAAGGGTATACTCAGATGTGAGTCCCTTGCTCATTGCACCATCAGGATTCAAGCAAGCCGGGCCGAAGACGGCTGAAATGCCAGAAACCGGTCCCCGGTAGCTTGTTTCCTTCCCAGTGTAAGAATTGGCTTTTGTAGTTTGGTTTGCCCTGTTCCCATCATGCACTGGGACAGGAACAGACTAATTTGCATACAGCCAGGTTCTGAAACTGGGATGGTGCAGTGAGCTAAAAAACGGTGTTGGATCTAGCCCTGATCTCTTGACTGGGTGAGAGCATTCTGTTTAATTCAGAGACTCTGTCCCTCACCACCCCTTGTTGTAAATATTTTTGTCCACCCTAAGCGTGGAAGGGTATACTCAGATGTGAGTCCCTTGCTCATTGCACCATCAGGATTCAAGCAAGCCGGGCCGAAGACGGCTGAAATGCCAGAAACCGGTCCCCGGTAGCTTGTTTCCTTCCCAGTGTAAGAATTGGCTTTTGTAGTTTGGTTTGCCCTGTTCCCATCATGCACTGGGACAGGAACAGACTAATTTGCATACAGCCAGGTTCTGAAACTGGGATGGTGCAGTGAGCTAAAAACGGTGTTGGATCTAGCCCTGATCTCTTGACTGGGTGAGAGTATTCTGTTTAATTCAGAGACTCTGTCCCTCACCACCCCTTGTTGTAAATATTTTTGTCCACCCTAAGCGTGGAAGGGTATACCCAGATGTGAGTCTCTTGCTCATTGCACCATCAGGATTCAAGCAAGCCGGGCTGAAGACGGCTGAAATGCCAGAAACCGGTCCCCGGTAGCTTGTTTCCTTCCCAGTGTAAGAATTGGCTTTTGTAGTTTGGTTTGCCCTGTTCCCATCATGCACTGGGACAGGAACAGACTAATTTGCATACAGCCAGGTTCTGAAACTGGGATGGTGCAGTGAGCTAAAAAACGGTGTTGGATCTAGCCCTGATCTCTTGACTGGGTGAGAGTATTCTGTTTAATTCAGAGACTCTGTCCCTCACCACCCCTTGTTGTAAATATTTTTGTCCACCCTAAGCGTGGAAGGGTATACTCAGATGTGAGTCCCTTGCTCATTGCACCATCAGGATTCAAGCAAGCCGGGCCGAAGACGGCTGAAATGCCAGAAACCGGTCCCCGGTAGCTTGTTTCCTTCCCAGTGTAAGAATTGGCTTTTGTAGTTTGGTTTGCCCTGTTCCCATCATGCACTGGGACAGGAACAGACTAATTTGCATACAGCCAGGTTCTGAAACTGGGATGGTGCAGTGAGCTAAAAAACGGTGTTGGATCTAGCCCTGATCTCTTGACTGGGTGAGAGTATTCTGTTTAATTCAGAGACTCTGTCCCTCACCACCCCTTGTTGTAAATATTTTTGTCCACCCTAAGCGTGGAAGGGTATACTCAGATGTGAGTCCCTTGCTCATTGCACCATCAGGATTCAAGCAAGCCGGGCCGAAGACGGCTGAAATGCCAGAAACCGGTCCCCGGTAGCTTGTTTCCTTCCCAGTGTAAGAATTGGCTTTTGTAGTTTGGTTTGCCCTGTTCCCATCATGCACTGGGACAGGAACAGACTAATTTGCATACAGCCAGGTTCTGAAACTGGGATGGTGCAGTGAGCTAAAAAACGGTGTTGGATCTAGCCCTGATCTCTTGACTGGGTGAGAGTATTCTGTTTAATTCAGAGACTCTGTCCCTCACCACCCCTTGTTGTAAATATTTTTGTCCACCCTAAGCGTGGAAGGGTATACTCAGATGTGAGTCCCTTGCTCATTGCACCATCAGGATTCAAGCAAGCCGGGCCGAAGACGGCTGAAATGCCAGAAACCGGTCCCCGGTAGCTTGTTTCCTTCCCAGTGTAAGAATTGGCTTTTGTAGTTTGGTTTGCCCTGTTCCCATCATGCACTGGGACAGGAACAGACTAATTTGCATACAGCCAGGTTCTGAAACTGCGATGGTGCAGTGAGCTAAAAAACGGTGTTGGATCTAGCCCTGATCTCTTGACTGGGTGAGAGTATTCTATTTAATTCAGAGACTCTGTCCCTCACCACCCCTTGTTGTAAATATTTTTGTCCACCCTAAGCGTGGAAGGGTATACTCAGATGTGAGTCCCTTGCTCATTGCACCATCAGGATTCAAGCAAGCCGGGCCGAAGACGGCTGAAATGCCAGAAACCGGTCCCCGGTAGCTTGTTTCCTTCCCAGTGTAAGAATTGGCTTTTGTAGTTTGGTTTGCCCTGTTCCCATCATGCACTGGGACAGGAACAGACTAATTTGCATACAGCCAGGTTCTGAAACTGGGATGGTGCAGTGAGCTAAAAAACGGTGTTGGATCTAGCCCTGATCTCTTGACTGGGTGAGAGTATTCTGTTTAATTCAGAGACTCTGTCCCTCACCACCCCTTGTTGTAAATATTTTTGTCCACCCTAAGCGTGGAAGGGTATACTCAGATGTGAGTCCCTTGCTCATTGCACCATCAGGATTCAAGCAAGCCGGGCCGAAGACGGCTGAAATGCCAGAAACCGGTCCCCGGTAGCTTGTTTCCTTCCCAGTGTAAGAATTGGCTTTTGTAGTTTGGTTTGCCCTGTTCCCATCATGCACTGGGACAGGAACAGACTAATTTGCATACAGCCAGGTTCTGAAACTGGGATGGTGCAGTGAGCTAAAAAACGGTGTTGGATCTAGCCCTGATCTCTTGACTGGGTGAGAGTATTCTGTTTAATTCAGAGACTCTGTCCCTCACCACCCCTTGTTGTAAATATTTTTGTCCACCCTAAGCGTGGAAGGGTATACTCAGATGTGAGTCCCTTGCTCATTGCACCATCAGGATTCAAGCAAGCCGGGCCGAAGACGGCTGAAATGCCAGAAACCGGTCCCCGGTAGCTTGTTTCCTTCCCAGTGTAAGAATTGGCTTTTGTAGTTTGGTTTGCCCTGTTCCCATCATGCACTGGGACAGGAACAGACTAATTTGCATACAGCCAGGTTCTGAAACTGGGATACAATCAAATGTGCACTATTGATGGTGTCCCCTAACCACCTCCACACTACTGATTCACTCCTCGAATTACCCAGGTGGTACCCATGCAGAACAGCAATCACACCGTCACTCTCTGTGCACTCCTCTAATCATCTAGCCAATATCATGTCCTTATCTAATCACTGTGCCAAAAGGCAAGTACTTATACATTCATCATACTGTCAACGTGTAGCACTCTAAGTATCCAGTCACTACCCATGTACTTGTATGATGAGTCAGGCATTCACACATGCAGTGCTACAATCAAATGTGACCTTTCCATGCAGTCCTCCCACCACCTTCATAGTACCAATTTTCTCCTCCAATTAGCCAGGCAGTA
Organism: Lissotriton vulgaris; assembly: GCF_964263255.1. NCBI lineage: Eukaryota > Metazoa > Chordata > Amphibia > Caudata > Salamandridae > Lissotriton > Lissotriton vulgaris. Next base: position 38,324 of record NW_028248277.1, on the reverse strand, counting down.
CCCATGCAGTCCAGCAATCATGCTGTTATCTCTCCGTGCACTCCTCCAATCATTCAGCTAGTACCATGTCCTTATCTAATCACTGTGTGAAAACTCAGGCACTTATACATTTACCATCCTCTTTCGTTGCAGTACTCTATTCATCCCGTAACTACCCATGTACTTATGCAATGACCCAGGTACTAATTCATCCAGTATTATAATCCTCTATCCACTATTCAAGCAGTCCTTTAAACATGTATACACTACTCATTCATTCCTACAATTATTCATTTAGTACCTGTGTACTTCAGTAAATGGATTGTAATTTCAAAACAAATCTTTTAAATGGTTTTATGTAGAACGTGTTTTTTAAGGAATACAATAGTATATTTTATAGATTTATTTTAATAATATTATATATTTTGTTTTTTAACTGATATTCTTCATCATCATTAAAAAAACTTACCATGACTTGAATAACACAAAAGAGGAAACAACAAAAAAAGGACTATTATTTGAAGAAAACACTGCAGCAAGAATTAGATGAACAACACCATGTTCGAAAAAAGATAAAGTCTTGTGGTAAGTGAACAAAGGAATTTATTAAAATACTTCCACAGAATATAAACAATTTGCACAATGTAGAAAGTAAAAAGAATATCTCAACAGCAAAGAAGAATAAGAAGAAAAAAGGAGAAAATAATGGGAAATCAAGTTTTCAAAAAACATTGTATGGTAAAATGAGAAGAAATCAATGTGAAGAAATTTGGGGGCATATTACCAAGCAATAGCGATAATTATCGCTATTGCTTGGTTAGAGACAAAATTTTGCCGCTGAGCTGTGGCAATTTTTACCGCAAATAAACCTTGGTATTACCAAGGTTTATCGCAAATGCGATAAAAATCGCCGCAATGCATGAATATCGCTGAAAAGTCAGCGATATTCATGCATTCCTGAGCTAATGCTCTTAGCCATGTTATCCACCTCCCATTGGATAACATGGCTAAGAACTGCTCAGGGCAGGTGTTAGCTTTTGGAGATATTCGCGCTTAGCGCGAATATCTCTAAAAGTTGGTAATAGGAGATAGCGATGTTAGCAACTGTTTTCAGTCACTAACATCTTGGCACGCCCACTTTGCATGTCATTAGTGATAAATATCACTGACATGCAAAGTGGGGCCTAAGATGGTCGCTATCTCCTACTAGCTGTCGCTAACTGGTGTTAGCGACAGCTAGGTAATAGGGAGATAATTTTATCTCCGCTTTCTTGGCTTTTAAAGCCAAAAAAGCGGAGATAAACTCCCTTGATAATATGCCCCAAGGAAAAAAATGTTTTACAATAGAAATGTCTTTAATTTGTTGAAAGATGTGAGGAATTATAAAAAAGATCAGCATTTTATAAAAAGGAGAAACAGAATGTGTTAGACCTGGCACCATTGTCCTGGGTCTCCCTTCATTTTTTTGCTGTTGCCTCTTATGTTTTTGCTGGTTTTAGATGCTTTTGGGCACTGTCCCACTGACGTTCAGTGCCACAGTGCAAGTGCTCCCAATTGTAAATTGATGTATGAATTAGTGACTCCATGATTGGCTTGTTTGGTTTACTTGTCAGACCCTAGTACAGTGCACTATGTGTGCTCAGGGCGTGTAAATCAGATGCTGCTGATGGGCTTGCAGCACTGATTGTGCCGCCCACCGGAGCAGCTTGTAAAGTGTGTCTCAGGTTTGCCATTGCAGAGCCGGTGTGCAGTCTGGTACTGCCATGCTGACTGTGCAAGTACTCCGAGTTGCCAGTACCTAACCTTCAACTTTATACATATTAGTCACCCTTAAGGAAGGCCCATGGGCAGGGTGCATTGTAGGTACAAGGTAGGACATGCCCTGATGTGTGTGGCATGTCCTAATAGTGAATTACGGCCATTTTCGTTTTTCACTATTGCAAGGCTACCTGTTTCCCATAGGCCTGAATGGGCAGTTTGATTATAGCATATTATAATCCTAACTGAATCAGGGAACTAGGTCGAAATTCGAGGTTAGTATGCCTGAACTCAGAATGATAAAATACATATTTTAGTGAAGTTGGTTTTAACATTCTGTGTTTGAAAATACCACTTTTAGAAAGTAGGTAATTTCTTGCCTAACTATCCAAGCCTGCCTCTGCTAGGGTGTGTATTCCTTGTCTGGAGTTTGAGTGCCAGGGGCTGGGGAATTCCAGGAGACAGGGTGAGTCAGCACATGGCTGAATAGAGGGATCTGCATGCAGATGAGAGGGAGGAGTTACACCTGGGACCTGAATATGGCTGTGTCTTTCCTCCACAATGCTGGCTCCACCTCCTGTGGTGTGTCTGATGTCCCTGCCGTACACTGTGAATGGAAAGATGGAGTCTTGTCAACAAAGTGCTCCAGGACTGACCAGAACTGGTTTGGACTAGGCAAAGGCCTCTCTGCCGTCAGAGAACAAAGGAAAAATGAGTACAAATACTGGGACCCACACCCAAGAACTTCAGACCACTTCTGGGAATCAAGACCAACCTTTGCGGAGGAGAAGAACCAGAAAGCTGAAGAAGGAGACTACCCCTGTGCTGTGTGTTCGGGGGTTTGCCTGCAGTGGTTGCTTCATTGCCAAAGAACGGAGAAAAGGACTGAGTGTGCTTTTGTCAAATTGAAGAAGAATCTTCAAAGAATTGAACTAGAGCTTGCCTCCTGCCAGAAGTCTCAGGGATTCAAAACTTCACCAACAAGCTACCTCCTGAATTCCCTTGATGGGAATTGAAGTGCGTGCTGTTGTGCTGGGCCTTCTGAGAGACTGAGTGTCGCTGGGAACTGAAAGCGCGATGCGTGTTGCTGCCGCAGCAGCTGTCGTCGCAAAGCCAAAGAAGCGAGCCACCGCTCTCATCATCGCTTTGCCGAAGCACGGCGCATCAATGGAGAAGCGGGACGCCGCCACAGAGGTCGCCGTCGCATCACTGGCGAAGCGCATCACAGGGCCTGTCGTGGCTCCAAATATTATCGAGTTGCTGCGCGGCCATCTGGCATGTACGCATCGCACCAACGTTGTCGCATCGTAACCAAGACGCCATTTTGCCACATCACACCGGAGAAGAGTATCACATCGAAGTGCCATCTTGTTGCATGTTACCGGAGAGCAGTAAGAAACTGATGCATCACCTCCCCAAACAGTAAGGAAGCGAGTATCATCTCCCCTGCGCAGCAGTAAGGAACCAACGCATCACCTTTGCTGCGACCCATTTGTTTTCTTTACGTTACGCTTTCAAGGTACATTGAGAGTAAAGTGTTGCATTTACAACTTGAGAGAACTGAGCTAGTTGATCACGTTTGAAATTCTATTTTTGAGTACAGTACTGTGGATTTTTGTTGTTTGGTCTAGTGTTAAGTCTATATAAAATACTTATTTTAATAATACAAACTGTGTGGTGTCCATCTGTAGTGTTGTCACTGTATTACTGTATGTGTTCACAAATGCTTTACACACTGCCTCTGAGATAAGCCTGCCTGCTCGTGCCAAGCTACCAAGGGGGTGAGCAGGGGTTATTTTAGGAGTGTAGTCCCTTACCCTGACTAGACGCAATGGTCCCTATTTGGTCAAAGGTACCTACCTCTGCCAACTAGAGACCCCCAAATCTAACAGATTGAAACTATTGTTGAGAAGGCTTGTGAATTAAAAAGGAAATTATTCATTTTAGTTTTAAACAGAATTTGATCATTAGATAAGTCAATACATTTTATGAAGGACAAAAGTAAAAAGACTAATTAACAGAACTAACTTTTATGATTTTTTTTGGGTGAATGGAAGCACAGATACTTTCAAACCAATACATTATTGCATGCAGTTGTTACCAGTGGTCGTGCTTATGAAGTTTAAAATGGTTGTCCAATTGAAAAAGAAAAGATGGTTCTTAGAAATGTAGAAGAAGTATTAGCTGATGAAGTTCTAGGAAGACGTACTTGAGCCCCAGTGTATACTTGGGATTGTATTAGTATTAGTAGTATACAACATGAGTCTATTGATATTATACAGAATTTCTTATGAGCGTTTAGTAAAAAAAGGTGTTAAACAAAAGATTAAGATGCTGCAAGGACTAAGGGGCATATTATCAATATCGATAATTATCGTTGGCCGTGCTTAGCATTCATTTTATTATCGCAGGCTATCTCTAGAATTCATCGCCCTGGTAGCGCGTTATTAACAACGCGTTACTCCAGGGTGATACAAATTTCAGAGATGGCGAGGTTATCGCTGTTTAGCAGGGAACATCGCTGGTTTTCCAGCAATGTTCCCTGCAAAACGGCAATAACCTTGCTGAAACGACCCACAGGGTCGTATCAGCATAATCCACCCCAATGTTAGGAATTGGTAAGTCTGCATTTTAGCAGACGTTAGTTTTTGGAGAAAACAGCAGTTTTCTCCAAAAACTAACGTGTGCTAAAATGCTGGGGCAGCATTGTAAATATCACGATGTGAACATCAGCGATATTTGCAAGGTTGTCCATCCGGGGTACGCCCAGTGATGTCCACTTTGCATCTCATTAGAGATGCAAAGGGAGGCATTGGGAAAAAAGGGTGCTAACATGCGATTATGCATGTTAGCACCCTTTTGTAAATAGGGTTTTTGTTTTATCTCTGAGATAAAGCCCTTGTAAATATGCCCCAATATCCTTGCAAAGTGAGAAAAAATACTGGTTTGCAAGGTCATTCTTTGTCTCGTCTTTCTGGAAAAGTGTGTCAAAGTGTTTTTCATCATTTCAGAATCTTAGCAGTGCATCATTCTCAAATGCGGAAGTTAGTCAGAAGATTGCATTACGCAAAAAGCCCATCAATAAATTTAAGTGACTTAAGCAGTGCTCTTTTCCATGGGCCAGGATCAGATGTAAAAAAAGTTTGTGATGAAATAGAGTTTCCTTACTTTGGTCCCGAACAAGAGTGCATTTAAAGTAAGACATTGATAGAAGTAGGTGTTGAAGAAGACGTGGAACATAGTAGTACTGAGAAGTTTGAAGAAGAAATCACAAATTTTAAGGTAATTTGTTGTGAAAAACCAAATTATGTTTACATTTGTTGTCGACGAACTCACTATAAAAAATCAGACAAGGAATGTTGATCTGTATTTAAAAAGTGAAAAAGAAAATGATAAGTGGAAGAAATTTGCAACTTATTGGTTGGTAGAAGATTGCTTTGATTTGGGTAGTGATCAACGTATTTGTATATGTTGTTATAACAAATTAGAGGACAGCAAAATGCCAGCTCGAGCTGTACATAATAACCTAAAGTTGGTAGCTATTCCTCCAGAACTGATAGATTTAAACATGTATGAGTCTATTCTGATTCAATCTGTGCACCTGTTTCAGGCTATTGTTCGTATGAAGCCTAAAACAGGTAAGTTGCCTCCCACAGATTTACAGAGAGGATTAAAAAGAAGAGTTGCATATTTACCTTAAGATTTAAAGAAAAATATCGAATTTATTGATGAGGAGAAAGAGGAAACCGAACCTGTAGTTATTCTAGTGAATGGTGTTCTTACGAACAGTCGGAAAATATGGCAAGAATTAGTAGATGTCATCAAAGTGCAAAGGGCAACATTATATCTCATAAAAAAATGATTACTACAAAAATGTGTATGTGGAAGAAGAAGAAATAGTTTTAGGAGATGATAGCGAAATGTCAAGTGGCCAATTTGAAAAAGTGGACATGTCCAAAAGTGAAGAAATGTATGAACATTATAGTGTACATCCTTTACATTCCAAAGAAGTGATAGGAAATACTATTGAATCATTCCAAATGAAGAAAGCAAAGGGAATCCCATGAGTGTTTGGGAAAAAAGTTTGGAAGCTCGTTGTTTTTCACAGCTCTTCTGGAAAAGGTGGACGATATGATGAACAACCAGTACAGATTCCCGCATCAGAATATCGGACAACCAGATTGTACTTAGAAGATCCAAGATTTCAAAAAAGTATCCCATATATATTTCATCTTTTGTTTGAAAGTGACTTGTCTGGACTTTAATATGCAGACAACCACATATTAAAACAGAAGTTCATCTTCAAAATGTTTCTGCAAAGGAAATCATGAACAAAGTACATGAGAGAGATAATCATTTAGAATCTCAATTGATTAATTTGATGGTGTGTCAGCGTGGTACTAATGAGTATTGGTATCAGGGTCATAGAGTACTTAAATGCATGTTAAGTAACCTATGTGGTTTGTTCCACTAAGCTGTTCTTAATACGCATGGGACGATTTTTTAGCACGTCTGCAAATCTTCAAGCCTTGGCGTACAGAACTGAAATTACTTGGAGATTTTCAGTGCTATGGAGATTCTTTTAATGCATGTAAAGATAGCATTGAATGAACAGTTTTGGCTAATTATATCAACATGTGAAATTAAGAAAATGATCAAGAAGCTAAAATTGCGGCTGAGATTGCTAGAGACAGTTCTCATGATAGTCAAAGTGCTGCTCCACTGAGTCAAGATCCACTAGGACAACCAATTCTTGAAAATTAAGCAGCAATCGCCATGAGTAAAGTGGAAACAGCAATGCATCAAGCTCAAGAATGTATTATGGACTTAGGAAACTTGGAAGAAGAACTAAATATTGAACAGAAAGAAATATATCAGCAAGTGAGAGAACAGATTGAACATGTCTTTCTTCATGAAAAGAAAGAATGCACATGCACATCATTTGAACCTATCTGAATGTATGTCAGTGTTCAAGCTGGTACTGGAAAACGTTTTTAAATTAAAGTTTTGACCAGTTATCTACAGAAAACCACTGAATCATATTTATCTTGTGTTGTAACTGCTCCAACTGGGTTGGCAGCACACAACATTAAAGGAATTACATTACATTGCCTACTAATGCTACATGTTGAGCATGAAAACAAATTAGAATATCACAAGCTATCTGGAGAAGCTTGATATGAAATTTCAAAAGTGCGAAAGAAAATGTAACTTCTGATTATTGATGAGGTGAGGATGGTCTCAAACTTAATGCTTGTCTTTGTGCATTTAATAATGCAGCAAATATTAAAAACAGAATATGATGTCTTAATTGGAGGAAAATATGTGATATTTTTGGGAGCTCTACTGCAAATTACTCCTGTAAAAGGGCAACCAGTATTTAAAACACTTGTGCATGAAGACACCAGAAAGTCTTTGGGAAGTATTGGAAATGTCAACATTTGGTCATATTTGGAATACAAAGAACTTATTAAAAATATGCGACAGGCAAGAGATGAAGACTATGGAAGTATTCTTCAAGATATAAGAATTGGTGTATTGACAGAGCATGGTAAAAAAGCTTTGCAAAGTCGTCTACTTACATACTTGTTTCCCAATGAAGATGTTGCTCAGGAAATGATATACAAAAAATTCGGAGAAAATAAATCTATAATCTGCCTAATGCCAACACTGTGAGAGTGATCTACATTCAATGAAGAACTTTTAAAGCTTGAAAAACAACAAATATTAAAAATGGAAGCCATTGATAAAATAGAGCACAAAGGTATTACTATTATTTTGACAGAAACATTTAAAGCAAATTTGAATTCATTTGAAAAAACAATATCTAAAACTGCTGGTTTAGAAAAGAATTGATATGTATTTGAAAACTTTCGTGTAATTCTACGGCATAATTTGGATATAGAAACAGGTTTAGTAAATGGAGCAATGGGAAAAGATGTTGATTTTGTTAATTATCAAAATAGAGATGGAAATTAATTTTTAAAGATCAAATTTGATCAGATTGAAGAAGTAAAACAGATTGGATGTTGTTCTGTTCATTTTTTGCTTGTTAAAGATTTGTCTGTTCGTAGGAAACATTTTCCTCTTTCTTTAGCATTTGCGGTGACCATTCATAAATCTCAAAGTTTAAGTGTAGACAGCGCTTTAGTAAACATTGGAAGGATCATTTTCAAGAGGGAATGGCATATGTTGCATAGTCCCAAATCAGAACTTTTTCTGCTTTGTATTTGATTGATTTTGATGAGAGAAAGATTAGTGCAGTTGCAAATTGTGTAAGAGAGTATAATTGGTTAAGAAGCCTGTATGCCGCCAATTTAGGTGAATATCCTATATATAAAACGTGTGAAGTAGGTCAAAAACAAAGATATGAGAATGTCTGTAGTGAATTTGGAAACAAGAAAACAAATAAAGAAAATGTTAAGATTCCAAACAAAAAGAAAAGGGACAGTGTTGAAGAGATTGTTGGATATCAGTTGGAAAATAGTTCAGGTATCAAATGCTATGCTAATATAGTGGTGAACATTGTATTTTTTCTAGAAAATCTCCAACAGTAAATTAAGGAGAATCAAGAAAAAGATTTTGTTCCTTGTTGTATTCTATTTTTGAAAAATTGAGAACTGATAAAACTAAAATCCAAAGTGTTTTTGGTATTCGGAATCTTCTGGATATTCACAATTTACACAGAATGTGCAACAAGATGCTCAGGAATGTTTTATGTATATGCTTGCAGTATTGGAAAATAAAGGAATACAGATTAAAAATCTGTTTAGACTTTGTTATACATGGAAACATGAATGTGAAAATTGTACATTTGATTCTACCACCTTTGATAGACACTGACTGAAAGATTTATATATTTGACTGTAAAACAGTGTCTATAAACAAATTAGTTAAATCAGCTAATCAAAACATGGAGTGTAGCCAATGGAAATCAGAAATGTTATCAACATTATTTATACAAATATTTGGACAATATATAATTTTAATGCTACAACGTTGTAGAGCAGATGGAAGAAAATTGGAAACTTTAATTTAAAATGTTGTAGCAAGTCAACTATCAATATCAGGAAGAACTTTCTTAGCAGTAGCAATTATTTTCCACGATGGACCTTCTACGATATCTGGACACTACAATGTCTATTTAAAGTACAATAAAGGATGGACCTATTGTAATGATGCCCATTTGGTTTTCAAATATCGTTTGCCTAATGAATTACCAAATTCATATCTAATATTTTTAATGCCAAAGTTCTCAGAACATAATTTGGCCTACTTGGAATATGTTCATATTTATTAATGATAACCTACTGATTATGGGATAGGATTAATGTTTTTGGCCATGCTAAAAGGGGAAGGCCTCAGTCAGTCTGGATTTTTATTTAAATTTGGCAACCAGAAATTCTTTAAAAAGATCAAGTTGAAGGTCCTGTATGGCTTGGCCAAAACCTGGTCTGAGCTAATTAAACCTATTAAACAGGGATACTACTGCGATAAAACACCACTTTGGGGGCTACCTGATAGCCCAGCCTGGTTGGAAGATTCCTTAGCCAATCCCCTGAGAGAAGCAGGCCTCAAAGAATGGGGGGATCTCTTTTATGAGGGGGATCTGCTTTCTTGGGAGTATTTACAGAATAAAATAGGTCCAACCGTTTCGAGGTTTAAATACATACAAATCAGAAGTTGGACACAGACATATAACGATCCACAATCAAAACGCAACAAGTTTCCACTTGGAGGGCATAGTCAACTAATAACCAACTTGGTTGGTACCCCCTCAACCAAACATGAGATTTCACAATGGTATAGACTCCTTCTAGATGAATCTGATGGGGAATTTGAGTTACCAACTCAACTTTGGGCCGATGTAATTTTGACTCAAGACCTACAAGAACTCTGGTCTACCTCATTCGATCTTTTGAAAAACTTGGTGAAACCCTCATGGTTACGTAGAAACCATCTCTTTACCCTTCACAGGGTGTATTACTCCCCCCAAAGACTATTTAAGTTTACCTCAGGAACCTCAGCGGCTTGTGCAAGATGTGGTTTGACGGCAGCCTCAGATATCCATATGTTTTTTGAGTGTCCCCGTATAACACCTTATTGGGAGGCCATAGGTAAGACTCTCACGGCATCATTAGGTACCCCAATTAGTATAGACTTACCATTAGTGATCTTTGGAGTTCTGAGGACAACTCAAAACATAGCTAGAAACCTGATCTTCTACACAATCCTTCTGGCAAGAAGAGAGATCTGCAGGAGATGGAAAGATCCCATCCCCCCTTCCCATGGGGACTGGCTGACATCAACGCTACAGACTGCACTTATAGATTTAGCCAGATCAGGAAACCAAAGCAAAAGTACCTTTTGGTACTCGATTGTATGGTCTCAATAAAGATCCGGGGTTGTTTTTTTTTTTTTTTTTCCCGGGTCCAATGATTATACTACTATGGTGCCAATTCAATCGTATCCGGTCATATCCCGGCCTAGGCCCAGCAGTAGGCCTCCCCACTGGTAGCCTAAAAGAATTTCAAGCTGAGACAGTTGTGGGATCTGTGGCTCTCCATGCGAACGAAATGATCCCTTCCAGTTACTATACTGTGTAAACTGCTCTACGGCTTATTCTAAATGGCTTTCTTAAACCATGGTGGATATGAGGACAAGACAAAAAAAGAGATTATTTTGGATAATTTCAATATAAAGGATTTGAGAAATATCATTCGGTCTAGAGGGAAGATATTGATATGAATTAAGAAGTTTATTTTGGATATTCTCACTGCAAATGTTTTTAAAAAACATCATTTACACTGTAGTTATGTAGAATTGCTGATTGAATTATCCTTTCTGTTCTTTGATATTGTAGTTAGAAAGTTCTCATAGAAAAAAGATTTTATATATATGATATTTGTATTATAGGCAATGTTATTGAGGATGTTTATTTTAGGAAATGTGAAGAGATTGTTGACTTTGTTGAAAATATTTTGGACACAGATTTGGTTTTTTTAAACAATTTATTCATTGTATTTTTTTGCTCGCTGTTATATAACGAGTAACATTGAAATCACTGTCTATGTTGAAATTCAGTACATTCTGAGAACAGCAAAAAAGGCAAACTGAACTTGTTATATAATGTTAAAGTTATGTTGTGTTCTTAAAATGATAATATTATATGTTGTAATTGTATGTTTTCCTCTCTTTTACAGACCCTAATTCTAAAGTTTGAAAGTTTTGTAAATTGTAATTAATAAAAACAAATGCAAAAATTATTTTGAATACTTTGATATCTAGTATTGTAGCTGTAAAATTAAATAATCCAAACACTATCAATGCACAAATGCATTCACCTCTGCACTATCCATGCAGTCCGATAACTACCTAGACACTGCTCATTAACATCTTAAATTCCCCAGGTACTATCCATGCAGTCCAGCAATCACACTGTCACACCCTGTGCATTCCTCTAATCATCCAGCCAGTACCATTTCCTTATCTAATCACTGCACCAAAACCCAAGCACTTACAAGTTCACCATGCTGTCAACTTGCAGCACTCTTAGTATCAAGTCCCTATCCCTGTACTTGTACAATGACTCAGGCATTAAGACATGCAGTGCTAGAATCAAATGTGCACTATCCATGCAGTCCCCTAACCACCTACACAGTACTGATTCCCTCCTCCAATTACCCAGGTAATACCCATGCAGTCCAGAAATCAAACTGTCACTCTCTGTGCACTCCTCTAATCATCCAGCCAGTAGTATGTCCTTATCTAATCACTGCGCCAAAACCCATGCACTTATAAATTCACCATGCTGTCAACTTGCAGGACTTTAAGTATTCAGGCTTAGACCATCTCATATGATCAGATTACCTATTAAAACTATTTGGAGGACTCCATAAGAGCCCTACAAGTGGACAATGTATGATCATAGCCAATGTCAACCATGTTTTAAAAAAAACTATGAACACCGTGATACAAAAACAATTAGTGCTGGAGGACAAGTACACTGTAGTAAAACGTGGCCATGCTTGGCAAATTATATATACATAGACCATTTTAAACCACAACCCTACCTTGAAGTTTGCTTTTCCAGAGTACTAAAGAGCACATTTTTACAACACAGATTTGGCATCCCTTCAACTTTGGCCCTCCTACCACTTTACCATAGCTGTAGACATTTGGAGTGGAATCTTATTACACATTCTTTGTATTTGCCTGACATTCATAAATGAATGATGCAACATGCTTTGCAAACTGTTTAATCAACAGTCAGTAGGGACCACCAGACAATCTGACATTGATGCATTAAATCAAACTAAAACAAGATTGAACACCAGCTTTATTAAATTCATGCTCATATTTTATAAGAAGGTAGAAAAAGCATCAACACATAAAAAAGCTTTACCTAATTGAAAATTGAGCAAAGGCCTCTTGGAGCGTGTTTTCCTTTATTTTAAGGATGACACTTTTTGAAGTGTACTGTATTTTGTTCTACCATGTCCCAGTCGCAATCATTTTAAACACAAGAGAGATGGTGCAAAGGATTTTTCGCACAGGAGCATCGTTGACATTCAGTGACCTTTGGTACTAATAGACCCTTTTTAAAAAAGCAGTGGTGACCACTTTAAACAATGAAATAAATGTTTTTCTGACTTGTATATATGTAACATATTATTTTTTTTTTCATTTTAAATGCATGGAATAATATTTGTTGACTCTGCTAATAAACTTGAACTTACACTTGAATGAATCAAATTGTAGTCCCATGCTGTCAGGTGATACTAAGTCCTGCTGTAACATTGTTTCTTATTTAGAATGGTGCATAGTCATTGACATGTGAAAAGCTTTCTTTTCTATTCTTCTACATGAAGATAGACGATATCTTTTCACATTTCAGATAAAAAATAAAGCTTGTTTGAATCCCACAATGGTTCTCAAACAGTTCCTCAATCTTTACTCCGGTCCTGAAGAAAGATTTGGAAAGTCTGCAGCTAACCTATGACTCGGTGCTCATGCAGTATATTGATGACCAATTGGTGGCCTCAGAGACAAAAGAAGGTTGGAAATCAGATTCAATTGCACTCCTGAACAATCTTGCTGACAATGGTCACAAACCTTCCCCTACAAAAATGCTGACATTTAAAAGAGAAGTGATTTACCTAGGTAAACACATTAAGAAAGGGTCAAGGAAAGCGTCCAAAGAGCACGTTTCTACAATCCTGAAGATGATTCCTCCAACCAACCAGAGGGAAGTGAGGATGTTTTTGGAAATAGGTGTCTGCTATTTTCAGTGGATTTCAAGCTTTTCTCTGATTGTGAAGCCTTTAGTGAGGCATACTCACAGTGACATCAAGAATCTGATATCATTCCATAGTAAATGCATGAAGGCCTTCCGGGAACTCAGAGAAAATCTTTGTAGTCCACCTACTCTCAGAATACATAAATAATAGAAGGAGCTTTTCCAATTCTGCCAAAAAAAGGACAGGTGTGCGCTGTCCATATTAGTTCAGGAAGATGGTAGAGTAATGCAGCCTGTCATATGGGCCGGGATGCCCGCCAGCCCTCCCAACACCAATTCCCCATGGGAGGAGACAGACACAGGTTTGAACTTTTGGAAGGCGGGGGGGAGTTACCCCCCCCGGCCGTATTTATTAAAATATGAAACAAAATTTAAAACTTTAAATTAAAATGTTTCATGAATCATGTACAATTTTATCTTCCATTACATTTTGATGAAGACAAGTTCTTGGCTAACCTTAACAAATCTCTAATACAAAGGTTTCCTAGCCGAGTCTAGCATCCTGAAAATGCATAACATTCTAAAATAAAATTGTACAACCTAGCATTAAGGGCCAACGGCAAGGTCTTAACCGGTGTCAGATCCCTACTACCAAATTCCCGCCCTCACGGTGTGAGTGGCGCATGCGCAGAGGACTTTACCCTCGCATCCAACTGTAACTTCCCTTGTCGTGGGGGCCCCCTTTCACTCGACACCATCTTAAGGTCGTCCGAGATCTCGTGCGAGGTATCCGTAAGAAAGGACAGCGTGGACTCCCCCCCCCTTCCCCACACTCTCTTCCGCCGGAGCGGATATCCGGCCCCCGGGAAATTCGTAGGAGGGGCATATAGCTGTCTCCCCCTGGGAGGGGCCTATGGCCATCTCCACCTGGGTGACCCATCCGTAGTGGGTGCCGCCCCCCCGTGGGAGGGGCCAATGGCCGCCTCCCCCGGGCGCTCCCATCCATACTGGGCGGCGCCCCCCCTAGGGACCTTGAAATCACTGCTCACCGATCATGACCTTACCGCCCGACCAAAATAAATACGACAGTTGTTTTACCTACTAAGGAAAGAAAAATACACCTATCTGGGACAGCTTGACAATTCACCAACTTTGACATTGCTACAAAGGGAAAAAGGTCCTAAAGCACAAGACAAATTTTATTATTTAAATAATTCCTCTACGTTTCTACAAAGGAGAAAAAGGCCTACGAGCATCTATTCAATCAAAAGGCATACATTTATGATGCAAAATTGACTGTATCTTTTTATTACATTCGAATAATCACCAACAATTACTTTATTCCACAAACATTGCAAAAAGGGGCTGGTGGGTGGGTCAAAATTGCAGCTTGTTCCCTAGAGGGCTCACGAGCGATGAGTGGTGCAGCCTTCAGAGCACTGGAACAAGAGGAAGCTTCGTTGGATGCCCGCTCTATTTATCCATCTGCGGGAGGGTGGGGGCCCGCCTCAAGCACGCCCATCCGCGCACGGACTTCCGGGCAGGTGTTTAGGACAACCTCTTCTGGGCGGGAGGGGCGGGCTCCGGCTACGCCGCTTCGGGCATACCAGCCGAGACACTCCCCCCGCCCACAATGGTTCCCGGGGGATTGGGGCACCCATCCATACGTTCGGGGGGACCGAGTGGTCTTCCCTTTCCAATGGGCCGGGATGCCCGCCACCCCTCCCAACACCAATTCCCCATGGGAGGAGACAGACACAGGTTTGAACTTTTGGAAGGCGGGGGGGAGTTACCCCCCCGGCCGTATTTATTAAAATATGAAACAAAATTTAAAACTTTAAATTAAAACGTTTCATGAATCATGTACAATTTTATCTTCCATTACATTTTGATGAAGACAACTGAAGGACTGGGTTCTTTAAGACCCAGCGGTGCCAGGGCACAACACCTGAAACCTTCGTGGGTAACCTGCTCCGGCGTACGAATCACAGAGACACGGGACACTTCCTTCGGCGTCAAAGATTCAAGGTTTATTTGCTGCAGGGAACACAGATATCACGACAAGTACAACTCGTGCAACTTGGGGAGACTGCTTCAAATTGGTTCTGTGGATCGCTCCTTTTATACAGTTTTTACCCATAGGACAACATGATACACAAAGGTTTACAACCCGGTTCCCACCATTATCCCCCAGAGGGGTCGCTTTGGTCACTTTGATACACATAAGGTCCGGAACATAAGTGCGGAAACATTTGGCGGTTCCCAACTGTAAAAACCCATCCTCCCAACATTAGTGCATTCCAATCGGCAGTAAAACAGATCGAAATAGGAACAAGGACAGGTGTAGAGGAAGACGGAGACAGTGGGGAAATCGAAAAGGGTGTAAAAGGGGAGGTATCGGGAAACACGAGATACAGGCATCAAAGGGACGTGCCTAATGAGATGCACGGCTGAGACAATAAACCGGTACGGCAAGATGAGCCTCGAGCGGGGCCATCTGCCTTACAGTATTATCCCCCTCATCATAAAGACACTTACAAAGAACATGTGTCTTCCGCAAATATCTTGGGAGTCCCAGGGTCGCGAAGCGGACAGCGTCCGTTCGCTGGCTACTTGAGGGCAAGAGACAAAATGGATGCCGTATCTAAGATGGAACCCGTGGGTACAGATGAAAAACCCACATAACAAACGAACGGTTTAAGTTAGCACAGCGAAACTGCGCACACTTACTAAACTCGTCATTTGCGGTTCATAGATACCAGACTCGACCATATTCGTACGAGTTAAAAAAAACACCACTTACAATTGTCACGGAACCTCAGACGCTCCTTTTGCCCTCATGTAGGCAAGCACTAGTCGGAATCATATTCGATATTCATCAGACCATCGAGATGTTGCTGTAGCATAGCTCTGTCCAACCGAGTCCCCTTGGTAACAGGTGGCTGTCTCATACACGTTGTAGCACAGAGGCCACATAAGGCAGGACCGCACTGCACACAAAGGCAACACGTGAACAGGAACACCACAACGACTCCGATGATCATCAGAATCTTCCAACCCCAAGTCGACATCAGGCCCCAAAACCATCCAAGTAGCGTCCAATCCCCCACATCCACATGTATGGATTCGGAGATCTTATGCAACCTCGAGATGGCTTGATAAACAGTTGGAGCGTTATCTGGAATGAAAATGCAGCAGCTCGAATGGATCACCTTACATACCCCACTTCGATCTGCTAAGATGACATCTAAAACCATACGGTTTTGTAACGTCATAAGTCTCTCCGCCTGAAGTTCTGTGGTGATATTACCAAGGGCACTGGCAGTAATATTAGCTGTTGATTCTACCACTCGAGTCAACTGTCTCAGGTTCCTACTATTAACCATAGGTCCCCAAAACGGGAGGAAACCCTTGAAAAAGTCTCCTGCCTCTTGACCGGCAGTATCCTCTTCGCTAATTACGCCTCGCACAACTCTAGTCTTATGATAATCGGCATCTACAGTGAACGTCGGAGGCAACAGATTTGCAATGAAACATGAGCCCATGAAGTCAGCGGGCAACCATGCGTATGCACGATCGTAACAGATAAAGTATGTACCCTTGGCAGCCAGAAACACAGGGGACGAGAACATCGGCAGAATGTAATTTTCAGTGCAAGCACTCGCTCCAAGTCGGGCTTGCGATCTTCGGCCACGACCCATGAGACAAAAATTACCAGTGTGGGGTACGACCCATATCGAAGGCGAGCGTTTAAGCTGCTTTTCACTGGTGAACACACTATATTCACCTCTACTTAGGACCCTATAGGCTTGTACCTCTTCTTCGGGAATGAGCGAGGGATCATAGATATCGCTATCTAAATCCTCTATTGCTATCGACAAAGGTTTTTGATACGAGGTAGGACCAGAGTAGGGAGAACGTGGTTCTCGAATGGGGTGAAAACCCAGTGCGCTTCGAAACATTGTCTGAAATGCTCGAGCAGACCCTTGGGAACTATACGGTAACACCAGATATGGAATTCCCTTATCCGTAGTATGTGGCATCAACCCACACACCCAACAATTAGTAGTGTTAACCACTAACTGATGCTGATGAAGAAGCTGAATAAAGGAATTATTGCGGAATTCTACACGTCTAGCCTGTTCGTGTTCGGGTAAGATATGAAAGGAATGAGGAGAAACAGTGGAGGTAAGTTTAGGGTCAGGAGTAGGAGTAGATGTAGCAGAAGGTAAGAAGTAAGACATCGTGTAATACACCCCACCCGCCAATAATGCAGAAGCAGTCAAAAACAATACAAATAGTTGGAATATAAAACATTTGGTACGACTGAGTTGCTGCAGCTTGAATCTATGAGCCTGAGCTCCTTCCAAATCCTTCAACTTCGAGAATGCCATTCCCTACGACCGTCCGCAACGTTTCTTGACGCACTTCGTTCTGTGTAGCAAAGTCAATCCCTAGGAGTTCCCAGGAACCGACGGCCTTTAACCTAGCGTCAAGACCTACTATCCAGAAGGAAGTACGCGCGCGGCCCTACGGCCTTCAAGGCACAATATATATGCAAAACAATGTCTCTCAGCTATGGAAGCAAAAAGGTATAAGGAACAAAGCTCAATGTATATATACAAAAATAATTACAATGGTACGAATGTTCAAAACTGATCACGGAAAACGGGATAATGCAGTTGTCAATACAGCAAAGCAGGATCTTTTATTAGTCTTTAGTGCTAGATCGCAAAAAGTATCGGGTTTTCCCAGGACGTGTCTGTTCGTCAAACAAAGGATCCGTTGAAGGGACAGCGTACTGTTGATCAGCTGAATGTTTTGGTCTGGAGTCTTTTGCTGACAATTGTTCAACAGTGTCTCTCTGCTGCACTGAGGATTCTCCGACAGGTTGTGCGTCGCTAAAAGGTACAAACGCCGGCAATCCTTCGGTTTCAGTTGATGCAATGCCTTTCCTCACCCACGAGTCTGCTGGCAACGGGATGGGGACTTTCTTTGTGTACGTGGCGTGCACCCAATTCTTCCGCCCCTCAAGACGAACTGCAGTTCTCGTGGCAAGGAGGACCTGATGGGGTCCGGTGAACCTCAGGTCCAAGTTGTTCTTGCGCGAAAAGTTCCGCGTCACCACCCAATCTCCGGGCTGGAGCTGGTGGCCTGGACCCTCCGTCTGCGTCGGCAATGCTTCGTGAACCTGTTGGTGAATTAACCTCAGTTTAGCAGTCAAGTCATGAAGATAATCGATCAACATTGGGTACTCAAGATCACGAAAAATACCTGGCCTAGGAACCCCCCACACATTCGCAGGACGACCGAACACTATTTCATAGGGACTAAGCCCTACTCGGGAGTGTACAGTCGCCCTAGTTGACAGTAATGCTAAAGGTAAAGCGTCAGGCCACGAAAGACCAGTCGTAGCCTGAATCTTCGCTAGCTTTAGTTTAAGGGTGCCGTTATACCCCTCAACCAAGCCAGCTGACTGGGGATGATTGGCGCTGTGGAATTTCTGATTAATTCCAAGGCCCTTACACACACTCTTCATCACACTACCCACAAACTCGCTTCCGTTATCTGACCACACGACTCTAGGCATTCCATACCGAGGAAAATATTCCTTCAGCAGGATTTTCGCAGTAGACAAAGCAGTATTGTCTTTGAGAGGATAGGCCTCGATCCATCGGGAGAATGCGCAAACCACAACTAAAACGTATTTCAGGTTATTGCATCGCTCCATATGGATGAAGTCCAATTGAATCACCTCAAAAGGACATGAAGGGGGAGCAAAACTGCCAGGGGGAGTTGGGGTTCCTTTGCCAGGATTGTACATCATGCACACCATACAATTCTTCACCAGACGTTCAGCACATTTCGTGATACCATCGTTCTTCCATACAGGGGACAGCAATTTGCAAATTCCTTTCGCGCTAATATGTGCTAACCCATGCGCCATTGTCACAACGGCCAGCACATACGCATCCGGTAACATCCATCTTTTCTGATCAGACAAATCAATCCAACAACCATTCGCATCCAACTTTCCCGTGCTTTCTTTCCACTTCGTCTTTTCAGTGTCGGTGGCTTCGTTCTGAATTGCTTTCACACTCTCGATAGTGTCCTCACACATACTCGATTCTGTAGGCCACCTAACCGAACTCGTCACATACATTCGAGTGCTAAGGTTCCGGGCAGTCTCCTTAGCAGTCTCGTCCGCAAACGCATTACCACGACCAACATCATCCGTCACCTTACGATGCGCACTACATTTAACAATCGCAACTTGCTTAGGCAATGTCAGTGCATCCAAGAGATCATTCACAAGCTGGCCATGCTGAATCTTCGTACCATGCGACGTCAAGAAACCTCTCTCTCTCCACAATCGTCCAAAACTATGTGCGACGCCAAATGCATATTGGCTGTCGGTAAACACATTCACACGTTTCCCTTTCGCTAACACACACGCTCTAGTAAGAGCAATCAGCTCTGCAGCTTGGGCAGAATTCTGATTTAATCTTGCAGTCTCAACAACAGTATTCAACGTTACAACAGCATAAGCAGTAGTCACATCGCCATTCGGCAACTTAAAACATGACCCATCCACATACAATGTACCATCTGGATCTTCCAATGGGGTGTTTTTAAGGTCCACTCGACCCTTTGTTTCTTCTTCAGTCCTCAAGTAACAATCATGTTCTGCTACTACATCTGACTCTGTGCTAATTGGTAACAAAGTTGCCGGGTTCAGAACATTACAACGTTTTATTTGAATGTGGCTTGCCAACAGCGTTAACTCGTAACCAGACAACCTCGCACTCGTCAAGTGCTGAGTTTTCGTCCGATTCAAAAGAGTATCGACTGCATGCGGAACCATCACCGTAAGCATATTATCCATGACCAATCCTGCTGATTGTCGGATGGAGACCGCGGCTGCCGCTGTTGCTCTCAAACAACTCGGCAATGCTCTAGCTACCGGATCCAAGGTCGAAGAAAAATATGCACATGGACGTTGCCTACCACCAAAAGGTTGCGTTAAGACACTCAAAGCACAACCTTCTCTCTCGTGAACATATAATGTAAACGGTTTGCTGTAGTCGGGAGTACCCAACACAGGAGCCGAACATAATGAGTCACGCAGTTCAGAAAAACTTTTCTGACATTCTTCCGTCCATGGTAAAGGAGTCGAAACATCCTTACACGTAAGAGCCACTAATGGTTTCGCTAGCAATGAAAAATTCGGAATCCATTGCCTGCAGTACGACGTGATACCTAAAAAGGCACGCACGTCTCTTTGGGTTGTTGGCACAGCCATTCGCGCAATCGCTGCAATTCTCTCTGGGGTCAACCTCCTTCCCTCCATTGACAATAAGTGACCTAGATAGGTTACTTCTTGACAACAATATTGGAGTTTAGAAGGGGACACCTTATGATTTAACTCACAGAGATGTTGCAGCAACGATACCGTAGCAATTTTGCAAATGTCCTGGGTATCAGCAGCCACCAATAAGTCGTCGACGTATTGGATCAAAGCCGCACCAGCCGGCAACCTAAACGCATCCAGTTGACCCTTCAAGGCTTGACTGTAAATCGATGGACTTTCACAGTAGCCCTGAGGAGCGCGTTTGAACCGGAAGCTGCGTCCACCAAGAGAGAAACCGAACAGGTCCCTGCTCTCTTCTGCAATCGGGATGCTGAAGAACGCATTCTTCAAGTCAATCACCGAAAACCACGATGCAGAAGCTGGAATCAGAGTCAGTAGCGCCGTGATGTCAGGCACAACAGGGAATTGAGGAACCACAATCTTATTCACCTCCCGTAAATCGATAACAAAGCGATAAACAGGTGGTTTCGAAGGATCAGTACGTTTTAGAATGGGCAGTACAGGACTATTGCACACGTTTCCCCGAGTCTCTTCAATAACATCTTTCTCGATCAAATCATAGATGATCGCTAACAATGCTCGTTCACCATCAAGGGAGATACGATATTGGGGAATACGTGGCAATCGCACATTAGATTTCAACTGAACAACATATGGTGAGATATCAAGTAGGCCCACATCATTTGGACCTGTCGCCCACAAAGACGCAGGAAGAGAACTCAATTCCGGTGGAAGCTTGTCGAGAGACAAGTACATGGGTGAGACAACCCTCTCTCCTAACGTAAGCTTTACACCCACAGGAGAACAATACAAAGTTGCATACAAACGTTTAAGCAAATCCAGGCCCAAAAGATTTTCGCCACAACCAGTGGTTAAAATTAACGGAGCTTCGAGCTCCCGTGGCCCAATTTTAAGGGGCAAAGGGCACGAAACTGGATTGCTAACGGGGGCGCCAGAGAATCCAACGGAAACATTTGTTAAGCCAGACAAAGGTGCGCCAGGGAGTTTCGAATGCTTAATGGAACTTTTTGCTGCACCAGTGTCCAACAGAAAAGGCTCAACGACGCCCGATGTAGCAACTGCGACGTAAGGCCCTCTCTGATCAACCGGAACTGATACCACTCCCTCTCCTTGTCTTTGGCTGTCCTAGTAATTACTGTTGTCAGTTCCCTGATCGACGTAATAATCGTCTACATTGTACTGCGCAGATCGGCCTTGCGACGATCCACGTTGATCAAAACAATTATCGGAATTCGATGAGTTGTCTGAACGTTCGTTCTGGGCACCGCGACCTCTACCACGTGGTGCCTGCTGCGAACCACCCCGACCTCCTCTAGACGAGTTACCACTATTACGTTCATTTAGAACAGGACAATTGAATTTTATGTGACCCTCTTGTCTACAATAAGCACATTGATTGTATCCTAACGAGGATCTTTGGGAAGAGGAGTCATTACGAGTTTGGGACCGGTTCGATTGCGGCTGCGATCTATTTTGTTGTGAATTATTCTGATTCGAACGTGGGGGATACGCTTGCTGGAGCAGCACTTTAGTTTTTAGCTCTTTCGTCTTTTTATCAGCACGGTCGCTCTCTTCTTTCTCTCTGTTCTCATAATATTGTGCCGTAGCCAATATCTGAGCTGAGGTAGAAACGGCCCATGCACTTTCCGAATTTTTTAATTTATTGCTCAAATCGGGCAATAAGTTCGAAACAAATTTATCCACGAACAACCTCTGACCACCCTCAGTGCTCATATCCTGACCACTATGGTCGATGAATGCCTCCTCGAACCTCGTAAAGAAGTCAGAAACACTCTCGTCCTTCTTTTGCTTACAAGCTGACAATTTGTCCCAATTTACCCTCATAGCTGGCATAAGAGTTTTCATTAATGTTATAATTCTTTGAGGAAGGTCAACAATCAACTGGTCGGGTTTAGCAGCAGCCGTTTGTCCGGCATCTGCCGCTACAATGGCAGCCCAAGCACCACCTAATTCATTTGGATGGTTTTCATGGCGAATCTTAGCCCATACCGGTTGCGGTACGACATTGCCGAACAACATATCGATATCGGCAAGATTCATTACCGTAGCATCTACGAGCTGCGATAATTCTTTGTAATACCCTGTAGGATTTTTGCGTGGATCAGGCAAAGATTGCTTCACCTGTAACACTTCCGATCTTTTCCATGGGAGATGTATCCATACTCTCTGGAAGAAAGGCAAAATCGGAGGGTTAGCTGCAGGATTACCTGGCATCCAAACTGGCGGAACTTCACGCATAGGGAATTGACCAGACTCATCTGATCGTCTTTCGACATCCTCAACAAACAAGGCTTGAGGTATAGGAGTGGGACGAAAAGATAATAACCGTTCAACAGCACGTCGAACATTGGTGTCCACTATCAGACCAGTCGAGAACTGAAGCTGTAAATCAGACAACGCGGTCAGCACCTCGTCAGGTGCGTCGGCCGATATCTGATCGCGAAGGACCTTGCACATTTCCTCGAACACAAATCTCTGGGTTGGTATATTGAACTGGCAAAATGTGTCTAGTACAACACGTGGTGGATTTCTAAGGGGGTGCGTCATCCAACCCATCGCCATATTATATAGCGAAGCACGTTCCCTATTACCTGGAAGCTGACTACGTCTCTGAGGACCATCTGAACCAGCGGACCCAAGAACAGGTCCGAGCGAATGAAAGAAGCTAGCCGCAAGAGGAGAATTACGACTACGAGTAGAGGGAGAAGTATAGGACATAGGACTAACAAGTGAAGGAGTTGAAACAGAAACAACAGCAGGAGTTAACAAAGCGGGAGCAGTAGTATGTGGAAGTGGAGGAGCAGTAGGAATAGCAACAGACGAAGGAGCAGGAACAGTCGGAAGAACGGGTGCAGGTTGAGGAACAGGCAAAGGAAGAATAGGTGCAGGAACAGGCACAGGGGGGATCACAGGGGCTGTGGTACCCTGTACGTACGGAGGTGGCGATTTCATAAGATAGGACATTAAAGGATCCTCAACTGACTCATCCTTCTTTTCCGGCTCCGTAGGCAAAGTAGGATAGCATTTATCTATAGTCATACGCTGTAATCTGTCAAACACTTCCTTTTCCCTAACCTCCTTATCATGCTGAAACTGCTCTGCTTTCTTTACAATGGTACCAGCACTATCTCTCTGATTTCGCTTAGTCTGTCTGATTTCTTTCTGTCGGGCTTCTTTACGCCACAACCGAAAGGCATCAAACATGGCCGGCCTTGACTTCTTTGCGAACAATTTAACCTCTAGATTATCTAAGATCGGGGCCTCGAAGCTACCATGTGGTGGCCAGCGAAGGTCACCATCCTTCTTCGTGTATTTAATCCAGTATTCATTAAAAGTAATCGGGCCTAGCCCATGTTTGCTGTACAGTTCATAAGTGGGAGTTCCAACCGGAGGTATCGGACACGAGTCCTCCAGTCGGGAATCCGTACCACAAGGTCTGAAACAACTAAACAAAGTACTGCGACCAGGCATCTTGCACACTAGCCAAGTTTCACAAACTTCAAGGGTTACGGGATTTACCAAGTCCCAGCAAAGAACAAAACCCTCGGTTTTTGGCGGCTGCAGTCGTCAAACAACACAACAAAGTACCAAGAACTACAAATGCAATGGAACCATGCAACCACTAAGCAACCACAACCAAGGACTCTGGGAGCGACCCACAAATACTTAACTCAAAGATCGATGGCGCCTCCAGGAAGGCCCGTCAATCGTCTCGCTCTACCAAGGTCTACGCCAGGCGCCAAAACAGGTCTACAGTCAGGGCAGCAGTCCGTCGCAGCCGTCAGGAGGCGGGAATCTTCGCGGGAAAAGTCTTCGGGCCACTTATTTCGACAACAGGATCGATGAAGCGGAGTGCACCTTCCCTCGGAGATTTCACACGAAGTTCCTCACGATCGTCGGGCTTGGACCGGTACCACTGATGCAGCCCCACGTTGGGCGCCAACTGAAGGACTGGGTTCTTTAAGACCCAGCGGTGCCAGGGCACAACACCTGAAACCTTCGTGGGTAACCTGCTCCGGCGTACGAATCACAGAGACACGGGACACTTCCTTCGGCGTCAAAGATTCAAGGTTTATTTGCTGCAGGGAACACAGATATCACGACAAGTACAACTCGTGCAACTTGGGGAGACTGCTTCAAATTGGTTCTGTGGATCGCTCCTTTTATACAGTTTTTACCCATAGGACAACATGATACACAAAGGTTTACAACCCGGTTCCCACCATTATCCCCCAGAGGGGTCACTTTGGTCACTTTGATACACATAAGGTCCGGAACATAAGTGCGGAAACATTTGGCGGTTCCCAACTGTAAAAACCCATCCTCCCAACATTAGTGCATTCCAATCGGCAGTAAAACAGATCGAAATAGGAACAAGGACAGGTGTAGAGGAAGACGGAGACAGTGGGGAAATCGAAAAGGGTGTAAAAGGGGAGGTATCGGGAAACACGAGATACAGGCATCAAAGGGACGTGCCTAATGAGATGCACGGCTGAGACAATAAACCAGTACGGCAAGATGAGCCTCGAGCGGGGCCATCTGCCTTACAGTATCATCCCCCTCGTCATAAAGACACTTACAAAGAACATGTGTCTTCCGCAAATATCTTGGGAGTCCCAGGGTCGCGAAGCGGACAGCGTCCGTTCGCTGGCTACTTGAGGGCAAGAGACAAAATGGATGCCGTATCTAAGATGGAACCCGTGGGTACAGATGAAAAACCCACATAACAAACGAACGGTTTAAGTTAGCACAGCGAAACTGCGCACACTTACTAAACTCGTCATTTGCGGTTCATAGATATCAGACTCGACCATATTCGTACGAGTTAAAAAAAACACCACTTACAATTGTCACGGAACCTCACAAGTTCTTGGCTAACCTTAACAAATCTCTAATACAAAGGTTTCCTAGCCGAGTCTAGCATCCTGAAAATGCATAACATTCTAAAATAAAATTGTACAACCTAGCATTAAGGGCCAGCGGCAAGGTCTTAACCGGTGTCAGATCCCTACTACCAAATTCCCGCCCTCACGGTGTGAGTGGCGCATGCGCAGAGGACTTTACCCTCGCAGCCAACTGTAACTTCCCTTGTCGTGGGGGCCCCCTTTCACTCGACGCCATCTTAAGGTCGTCCGAGATCTCGTGCGAGGTATCCGTAAGAAAGGACAGCGTGGACTCCCCCCCCCCCCTTCCCCACACTCTCTTCCGCCGGAGCGGATATTCGGCCCCCGGGAAATTCGTAGGAGGGGCATATAGTCGTCTCCCCCTGGGCGACCCATCCGTAGTGGGTGCCGCCCCCCCCCCCGTGGGAGGGGCCAATGGCCGCGTCCTCCCGGGCGCTCCCATCCATACTGGGTGGCGCCCCCCCTAGGGACCTTGAAATCACTGCTCACCGATCATGACCTTACCGCCACAGGCCGGATAGTTGACCGAATATCCGGCCCCCCCACACCTCCTAAAGGTCATGTCTCCTCAATGCCACTAGCCATGCTATGAAGTCTCCTATGAGTAAGTCATTCCCAGCCCTGGACAGGTGCCCCCCATCATTCAAATAATAGTGATCACCCCGAATACACCCATGGGAAATGCTTTGCAAATGATTGGAGCGAAACAGTTTCTCAATCTTGTTGTTAACCCTCTTTACTGAGTGGTTCAACGCCGACACAGAGATACCCCCCGCCAGATTCTTCTGGGGATCATGTGGGACCAGGCAATCGTACACCCCGGGAGCCTTTTGGCCAACCAGCTGACTGCTGACAATATGTGTTCTACTAACACCCGTCTTCCTAGTCTTACCAAGTCATTGCCTCCCAGATGCACTATGATTACAGATGGCGGTGACCTATACCGCCCTAAAAGTTCCTCCACAAAGTTCTGAAATTGGTCAAAACAGAGGCCTCCTTGCCCATGGAAGGTCACTCTGAACCCATATTCCTCAGATGCGTGAGTCGTGTCACCTGCCTTGAATATGTCCCCAGCGCGCCTCACGTATGAGTGGCCCACGACCCATACCACTTGACCTCCAGTCGGTGATCTTTTCCCGCTGGTCCTCTGGTGTTGGGCCGATCCCAATTTTCGCCCCGCGTCACAGGCTTGCGAAACTGTAATCCAAACAAAAGACAACAAGCGTGAGTGCATTCCATCAGTCTTTTATAACATGTGCAGCCGCACATACCTCTTGAAACAGTTTGAGGACCAACGGCCTAACTGTTTCACTTCCTCTGGACACAGACCCCGAGCCGTAGCCTCCGTAGCTGGCCCCTATTCTGAATGAGTGAGTCCCAAAATCACACGGGTTCAAGCCCGCCGCTGCAATCGTAATTGCCAGCACCCTCCGAAATTGAAATCTTGTCAGCGGGTGCCGTCTTTGTGTCTAAACAGGGTCCCCCCCCAAGTTGTCGACCTCTGCGCCATGTAGGCCTCCAAATATCTTACCGGACAACCGGGGTTCCCCCGGGCGCGCTGGAGCACCACACTACTCCCCAAAGCCTCCTGGTCTGTCTTAGACCTGGCTATCGAGATCAGAAGAGAATCGCCCCTTATTTGGACGTGATCCCTGCATAGACCTCCCCCCATGTCCTTCTTATTCCTCGCCACGAGTTCACTTACCCGCATAGCCCCATGAAATGCCAATGCGAAAGCCGCTCTGAACAGAATTACCTCACTGGGCGAGGAGCATGTCTCATCCAGTTTCGCTAGTAGCAAGGACAATCTGTCTAACCCAATCGGGTGCCTTTTATCCTGCCTCTGACCCTCCAGGCGCTGCCAGCCCCGGAGTGCCTTCCTGACCAAGAATGAACCTGTTGGGTCCCGTACCCCGTGGAGCTGTGCCGTGAATGATATGGCAGCCCTATACCTGTTGGCGGTTGCCACCGATCGGCCTTCCTTGTAAAGTGCCACCAGAAACCGGAGGAAGGACTCTTCCCGCCCCCAGCTATGCCCCCCTACCGGCCCTAAAAAGGCGCAGTATGAACGGAACGCTCCTTCATAAGCTTTTCTCGTCCTGGGCGCTAAACTTGCTGCCACGAGGTCTTGTAGTCCGGGGCACCGATCTGCCATAGTGCTTCGGGGAAAGGTGCCGCCACTAGTTCCGCTGTGGGTAGATAACCCCTGAAAGCCTGCATGTGTGAACGAGAGAGTGCATCAGCTGCATTATTCAGTACACCCGGCACATGCCTTGCCCTGAATTGTACATTCAATCTCATGCATCGCAATACAATTTCTTTCAACAGTCTTAAAATCCACTTGCAGCGTGCAGCCTGGTGATTAATGCACTCGACCAATGTCATGTTGTCTGACCAAAACACCACTGAGCGGTCCCTAAAGTCCTCCGGCCATGCCATCAGAGCCACCCAAATGGGGAATAGCTCCAAGAATCCAATGTTACCTGTTAGGCCACATGAGTGCCACCACGCCGGCCATGTTTGTGTCGACCATCAGTTTCCAAAGATTGCGCCAAATCCCACGCTCCCCGCCGAGTCGGTCCACAACCCCAGTTCGTCCGATGAGGCTGGGGGTTTGTTCCACACCACTCAACCGTTGAAATCCGCCAGGAATGCCAACCAAATGCGCATGTCCTGGCGAACCTCTGCCGACAGTCTAGTGCGGTGGTGTCCTTCCTTAAGGCCCACCATAGCCTGTGCTATGGAACGTGAGAAAGGGCAAGCCATCGGCATCACTCTTAAAGCAAAATTAAGCTGACCCACTGTCTGTTGCAACTGGTGTAGGGTCACCTTATCTTTACAGAGACATTGTACCAAGGAAGCCCTGAACTTGGCCACCTTCTCAACTGGCAGAGGGAAACACCCCTCCACTGAGTCTAGCTCAATCCCCAGAAACTCCAGTGAGGTAGATGGCCCCACCGTCTTATCTGGCGCCAATGGGACCCCAAACTCCCGCATGAGTGTGCAGAAGTCCTGCAGCGCTTGTGCACAGTCCCGAGTGCCCGCCGGACCTAGGAAAAGGAAATCATCCAAATAGTGCATCACCTGTCTATGCCCTGTGCCCTCGGTGAACGCCCATTCCAAAAAGGAGCTAAACATTTCAAAATAGGCACATGAAATTGAACAACCCATGGGCATACATTTATCCATGTAATATTTCCCTTGAAACGTGAATCCCAGCAGGCGCTGGTCCTGAGGGTGGACCGGGAGTAACCTGAATGCAGATTCAATGTCTGATTTTGCTAACAATGCCCCGGGGCCCAGGCGATTCAACAGAACGACTGCGTCATCGAACAATGCATAACTCCGTGAGAATACCTCTGGGTCAATAGCCTCATTTACCGAGGCCCCCTTAGGGGCCGATAGATTGTGGATGAGTCTATACTCCCCCGGGTCTTTCTTCAGAACCACTCCTAAGGGAGAACACACAAATTCCGCAACTGGCGGGCAGACAAATGGCCCTGCTACTCGCCCCAAGCTGACTTCTTTCGCTATCTTTCTGGCGGCCACCGCCGGGTTGTGCTGAATCGACAGTTGGTTTTTACAAGAGGGGCTCCCCCGAAAATTTCCCGCCGGGATCTTGAAGCCATACAGAAAGCCATTCCTCAAAGTCCCGGCGGACACATGATCTGGGTAACGGTTCAGCCAGGGGGTCAAAGCCAAGATATCAATGGGCGAAGATGTTTGCTTCCATGGCACCACATCAATCCTGCTTGGATCCCCCCTTTCCTCCCACACCATTGGTCTTGGATCGGCAACTGGTTTCCGGGTGTGAGGAATTCCCACTGCCCGAACAAACATGCCGGAACCTACACGTTCCTTGAGGCCTGGTACAGGTTCCTTTGTTGAATCCCCAACAAACCCCACGCTTGCCTCCATTCCCGCCGGACCTGGGATGTGGATCCCCCCCGGCACTTGCCCGAAAGGGCTGCGACGGCTTCTGATGGAATGTCCCAGAGCCACTCGTGCTTGGTACCGACGTACCCGCCGGTCCCGGCAGGAGCTGGACATGCCATGACACTGTGTCCAGACAATCCCATGTCAAGGCCTCGTTAAACTCCTTCGCTTTTCTAAAGGTAACATCGTAATCCTTCCATTCATTTCCCCCGTACATTGCATGGAAATTCATGATCCTGTTCTGATAACATGCTAAGTCAGTCAACACTTCCGGTTTACGCTCACCAATAATTGCCGTAAAAATAGAAAAGGCCCTGACCCAGTTCACCATGGTCTCATCGACCCTGAATTCCGCCATCTTGGCCCGCCATATGCTGGGGTGCCACAAATCTTTCTGGGTCTTTGCATATTCTAACTCACGATGGTCCGTCAAAAGTGAAAACGTGTTAATGTACTTATCTCCTCATACCATTTCTTTCGTAGCCATGGGAATGTGCTGCGAGAAGCTTTCCCGCCTTGAAGGTACTGGACCCTCCCCCACCAATGGCAACACTCTCTTACCGGCTTCAGCCGTCTTCCCAGCCGTGTCCGTTGTCTTCGCTTGACCGTCTGTCGTGACCCCCATCGCTACCTGTGGGGGAATAGAAGGTACATTCGCCGTCCCGGCGTCCCTTGACTGCCGCAACTGCTCAATAATTAATCTGGCTTCTTCAGCCGGGTCTCCCACAGCCACTGATCCCCACGCTCCTTTCTTTAGCCATGGCAATACTGCCGCTAACTGAAGTGCCAGTTCCGGGGGCATTTGGTCATCCCCAATTGGCGTGATCACTACGGGAATTGGCAAACCCCCATCCGGTCCTGGTACCGGGCTATCTACCGGCGCGCCGGGGATGTCTGCGCCTGGGCTCAATGGAGTTACCTCTGGTACTGGGACCTCACTGGAACCTGCCCTCCCCATTCTTACCCTTACCCCCTGGGGCGACATTCGGCAAGGCCGGTCCTATGACTCTTTTAGGCCGCCCGAGGGGGCATTCTGGGCCGCCAACTGTTTCCTGATGTCCGCTAAGCCACGACCGAGCTGATCCACTTTACCCATTTTCCGGTCCATCACCGCTACTTGGTTCACCAAGGTGCGTAGCATCCTCTCCATCTCGGAGCTCTTTCTCGCTTTCTTGCCAGGCATGACTTCGGTTACTCCGTCCGACTTGATCCGCAAGGGTGACTCGATCTTCCACACGCCCGACACTGAAAGAGAAATAACAAAGATTACAAGTTCTCAAAATTGCAGCTTGTTCCCTAGAGGGCTCACGAGCGACGAGTGGTGCAGCCTTCAGAGCCCTGGAACAAGAGGAAGCTTCGTTGGATGCCCGCTCTATTTATCCATCTGCGGGAGGGCGGGGGCCCGCCTCAAGCACGCCCATCTGTGCACGGACTTCCAGGCAGGTGTTTAGGACAACCTCTTCTGGGCGGGAGGGGCGGGCTCCGGCTATTCCGCTTCGGGCATACCAGCCGAGACACGCCCCCCACCCACAATGGTTCCCGGGGGATCGGGGCACCCATCCATACGTTCGGGGGGACCGGGTGGTCTTCCCTTTCCACTTATTTCCATGCTACATTCGATTCAGTAGCTGCTGCTCATTCTTGTTGCCTGAAAGCAGTTGCATCTGTTTGCCTTAAGAGTTAAGGAATTAACATGGATCATACACTAATTGTCTTTGTACACATTTGCTTTAAACTTTGTTGGCTACTACTCAAGGTCAGGATTTGACAAGCAGTCACCTTACAAAGTATTAACAAACACTACTGGCAGCTGAAAACATTTACTATAAAAGGTGCAGTACCTTAAATTCTGAAACTCTGCTGCTGATTCCAAACATTGATGAAGAGAATTATGAAGCCCCTGTATCATGATTGCGATAATGTAACAGAATTGTGTACTAGGCCAAGGCCAGATAGCAAATATGTTGACATGACCGATTTGACTTTGTTTGTAGAGAGTTCTTGTCTGAGAGATCATTAATAAATGCAGAAAACGCTTAAGAAGTCGGCTCCATTTCTGCAATCATTGAAGCATCATATGAGTTGATTGCCCTGACAAGAGCTTGTTGTCTAACGAAGTATTTGAGTGCGACATCTTATGCAGACAGCTAGTACGCTTTTGGAGCGGTACAGGATTATTTTCCGTTATGGTCACAAAGATGGATCATGACATCCTCTGGTACTCTCATTAGGAATGGTTCATATTTTTTAGACCTGTAGGAAGCAATCCAACACCCTAGAGAAATTTTACTGATGAAGTGCATATTCCATATGTCTGGTGATGGCATAAACACAATAGGTAAGAATTCTGCAGATCAGATAGCTAAGTACTCTGCTCTTGAAAGTGCATATGTAAAGTCAAGTGAGCAGAAACGAAGACATGAATCAGAGCAATGTGAAACTAATTTAAAGACTGATGGTGATGAAAAGTGTCTCAATTGTTTCTTTTTGGAACCAATTCAGACAACATTGTGTGAACTAAGAGAACTGCAGGAGGAAGTTCCAGAGGATGAGACAAGACAAGAAGGGAATGAACTGGTTTTAGGAAAAATCACAACGATTAATGGGTAACCTTAAATCATCAATATGTTTTGCCAGATTGTATGCTATGCTCCATGGTCTCAAGTGTACACGGACACAGTCATGTAGGGAGAGATGGTTTGGTTAGAATTTCTTTAGGAAATACAGGTAAAATATAAAATTCAGAAGTTTGCAGAAGAATTGTGTCAGGGACGCATTACTTGCTAGAGACACTATCAAAGTAAGCATACACTTGTGATGAGTCACATAGGTAAGTCTCACGTTCAATTTACTGGACTTCGAGTGGGCTTCACAGACATGCCTGTTTACAGTGGTATAATCCGTTGATTGTCTACTTCTTTTCTACAAGGATCAAAACCTAGTCAACCAGGAGAAGTCACAGAATGGCTGTGGCTAAATTTTTTTTTATAGAGATAATATCGCAGTTTGGCCTGCCTTCTTCTTTTGAGACACATCATAGAACTCATCTTGAAAATAAGGCCAAAGAAATTGTTGTTTAATGTTCGTCAGATTGAGGAGAAGTTCTACCATAGTTATCGACCCCAAGAGTCAAGAGTTGTTGTTGCCGGAGTGGGGATTCTTGCATCACAATTGTCGAGCTTAATCATTAAATAAACCCCTCTGTGTGAAGTCCATTTGGGGCTCCCCAGAAATCAACTGAGATTTGGTGTGAGTTCAGAGGGATGTATTAACAAATCGATTAGAATCAAATTATTCATTAAGTAAGTATAACATTTAGTTATCATTGTTACAGATTCAAATAAGACAAACAATATTTCAGGATGAGATAAATAACCACATTAGTAAGAATTACAAATAATATAGAGAAAATTCACCCAGTGTATTCCATCACTGAAAATGATGGACTCTGATGAGAGATTTAAAGGGCATAGGCATGAAACCTTAGCATTTAAGCAGTAGAAATTAGCAAAAGGAGGAATGTGTTTGCAACTCCAAGTCAGTATGCATCTCTAAGGTTTGCCTTGCCTTCCTAAGCTCTCCATAACTAGTCTCTAAGAGTAAAACAGAAGCTCTCTAAAAGAATGCTCTTTCATCTAAGGTACACACACTAATATGATTCTACCAAAACATTAATGGTCACCAATTCACATTCCACACTTCCGTAAATCAATCTGTCTGCAGCAAACTCGGGGAGCAGGTACACTCCCCAGCTTCTCACATCTTCACAATGAGTTATGGAATCATGTTCTTGGTTTGTTACTTTGAACAGATCTTGTGGTTAAGACAGTTCTTCCCACGAGTCACATTCCCTGCTCTCCTCCCCATGTGAATGTCACTATCAGTAGTCTAATGCACAACAAATATGTAATAGAAGGGGGTTACCCAAAGGGATTTTTTGGTTATAGGCAGGAAAAAAGGGGAGAATTCACAACAAAATAGACAACAGCACACCCTGCCAAAATGGATATCAATGGTCCCATTAGGGATCCACAATGTTATATACGGGGTGACATTAGCTGAACATCGGAGCCATAGACATTACTGGTATTTTAGACACATAGTTTATTTATTAACATGTTTTATATAGATTTTTTTGGGACCAAATTAATGGTTTTTATAAAAGACATTTCATTGATATACATTTTTCAATTAGTGATAGAGCAAGATAAAATAGGTTCAGTGTATAAACAATTCAAATAGAATGCATACATAGGTTTCACACACTCCCTAACACACAAAAGCAACTCTCACGCTGTCCAGAGATGGCTACTTCACTCGCTACCTCATTCATTCATATAATGACATACACAAGGGGGGGGAAGAAGAGGAAGGGGCACCCGTGGCTACAATGGAAAAAAATGATGGTTATTAAGGCAAGGGTGCAAATTATGGATGCAAGAACAGATGACCGGAGGTAGTCCATAAGGACTAAGCTGCTGCAGTCCATAGAGTTCACGCCAACGCGCGTTTCGGTGTTAAATGCCAGAGTCGGCCACACCTTCTTCAGGGCGAGGGTATATTCAAACAGGGAGGGGAAACAAACAAGCTGTGAAAAAAAGCATTTTTTCATTAAATAATTCTGAGAATCGATGAGTTATTATACATACATACATTTACATTTTACATTTTTCTGTTTAATAAAAATGATTCACTGTTTTCTTTCATATAGTCTAGGCTCTGGTGTAGCGGGTGTCACTCCCAGAATCAAAGAACTTCCCAAGAATGGGGAAGTTTACAATAGACCAGGTTGGATCAGGATTAGAGTGGAAACCTAACCCATCAATCATTCACACATTCATCCATCATCTCATGCATCGCATTTATTATTTACTAGGCGTCAAAAATACATTTCTATATGACTCGGGGGATATATGGAGGTTCTTAATGGTCCCGGTCTTTATACAGATTTAAAGAGAGAGGCCATCCCAAAATCGATATCATGGGGTCCCAACGGACACCCTAGGGGAACTCCTAATTTTGGCAAGGGGTGGTAGTATATTTAGCCTGTGGTACTGATGCTTTTTTTGTTATATAGGAAATAAGTCAGAACAGTGGATTCTTGAGGTACCTAGGGGTAACTGTGGATCTGCTTACCAGGTGTATATGGACGATGTGGCATATACTTCTTTTCACTGATTTATTCACAGGATGATCCCGACTGTCGACAGATAAATGAAGAGGGTTCCAGGTACTGTCAGGGGGAGAAAGTCCTCCTATATATTCATCTGCGGGACACAGAAAGGTGACTTAGTATATCTTTCCTAGGAAGAGGGAGCACTCTTAAGCTATGCTCAAAGGGATCGAGACGAGGACGGTGTGACCATAATTACCCGACTATATCAGTACAGTGTATCCATTTAGTCGAACCAGAGATATGCGGTTCGGACGGCAGGGATCAAAGGGAGCTATCCGGTCCCGGAGGGAAACTATTCTTTTTCTGTTAGGGCCGATAGTAGTTAGCCAATTTGCTGTGGACTGAATAGAGAGGTTGCAGTTAGATGGATAGGACTCACTAGTAAATGTTTTTATTAAGAAAGAGAGAAGACTGTTTAGATGGTTGTTCTCAAAAGTATATGGATCACATAACAATATGGTTTGCGCATATACGCAATCCCATAATTAATTGTCTATTTTTATGAGGTGATTTTGAATATAAACATTTTTAGATGTTGGGAATACCAAAATTAGAATCGGTGAAGGGAAATTGATGACTGTTACTGAAGGTTTTTCAGGGGCTGACAGGGTCTGACCTCGCAAAACGCGCTCACCTGGTAGCTGGTTCGTAGACAGTGTAGGGCACGGGGCGGGGAAGACACTAAGAGCAGTCCGGCCTGTTGGTCGTTAAAAGGTTTCAGGACAGTAAAAAGTCTGTTGAGAAGGATAGACACAGACTTAGAGATATCAAGTCTTAAAAAGTATGCATAAGGGGGTCATATTTTAAACGGTCATATAGCCGCTTACCATAGATAATGTTCGTGAATAAATGGAATCGGCCGCCGAACTCCGCCCTCGTCCCGGTCTCGAACAGGATATGGCGGACGGTTCCGGTAGGTTGGCCTCCTATTTATATAAAAATTAGATTGGGAACATTAACTAGTATCAGGTGGTGGCTCTAGACAGGAATCAGGTGAGGGGCCAGTCTATCCGGCTAGTGTTTTCAAACATCCTCTCGCGATATTTCGGCCTTCTTTGTTGACAAGCTTGACAGGTAGAGACAAACAACGCACTCCGGAGGTAGTATGATGGTCGGGCTCCATCTTGAATTGGTCACTCGTAACATGTCAGTGGATAGTGAAACAAGTCTCCCCCAATGGGGATTTTTAGGGGAAATTGATAAAGAAACAGACCAAAAACAGGTCACAATAAAACGTGTTTCAAATGGGGGTCACAAATTTAGAGATATGGAGATAGATATTCAGATCAGTTGGTGTGGGATCCCAAATCAAGTTCGATCGATGCCAAGGCATTGAGTTGGGAGAGGCGCAGAGCACAAAAATTTCTGAATTCAGGTGAGTACATTATACCAGGGGCATTCTTCATTCAGGCCCTTAGCCACGGAGTTCAACATAAAGATCCAAAAGACCTCACGTTTTTTGCGGAGGCTCGTGGGATCTATTCCAGATTTAGCCTTGATTTTTTCTAGTATAAACCACCTAATGTCTGATACAGAGTGGGATTTGTCGAGCCAATGGGTGACAATGGGAGCTGACATTTTTTTGTTTCGAATATTGGATTTGTGCTCTCCCATTCTGATGCGGCATTCCCGTCCTGTTTCCCCAACATAGGGGAGATCGCAGGGGCATAAGATCACATATATGATGTTAGCTGAGCGACAATTGCTAATTTCTTGGTTGCGTTCCACCGATATGGTGCGCTCAGATGTTTTCAATGTCCCTCCAATTACAGCTTGAGGGCAGGCATGACATGTGCCACATCGATGGTTTCCAAAAATTGGTTTGGAGATGGTTAGTGTTGTCTGTTTCTCGGTGGGGGTTTCTAGGATCTTGCCTCTCACTAGGAAATTTTTGAGATTCCTATTTCGTTTGAATGCAAAGATCGGTCTTTGGAGTGGGGGGTCATTGTTTTCCAGATTTAACAAATGCCAATTGGAATTAATGGCTTGGCAAACTTTATGATTGAGGTTAGAGTGGCGTGTAACACAGACCAACTGGTCAGAAGTTTCTGTTAGTTTGGCTTGGAACATCATATCTCGATTGGCATATCTTGCCCTCTTGAATGAGTCCTTGACAAGTTTATGGGGATATCCTCGGTAGATTAATTTTTCCTTCAGGATATCAGATTGGGTCAAAAAATCCTGTATATCTGTACAGTTCCTTCGAATTTGAAGGAATTGACTATATGGGATACTTTCCCATATAGTCAATTCAACCTCAAGCTGCACAGATTCCCTCAAAAACAGAGGTGAAGGGTCAAGCTCTGAAATAACGTCAAGCAATATTTCTTTTAAGATGCTCTCTATCTTGTTGGATTTCCACATTTTATGTATTTCAGACCTCAGTTACTCCTCGGACACTGCCGTGCTTTAATGCTCATAAGAGTTGTTTGCTACACAATGCATTTTAATTTCTTACATTGGACAACATGCAACAGTTTCTCATGCTTCGTAACCACCCTTCCGCGATAGCATTTTTACTTAAGATAATAAACTCCCTTGTGCATTCATTGTCTTGCTCTGTTACTTCATACTACGTATGATGCTAGAAGAGAGCTTAGCTGGGGCGGGGCAGTCTGAAGAGGATGACGTTTCTCTTCTATATGTACAGCTTGTGTCTGCGCCCCCTGCCTTCCCCACCGTGGCACCGCTCTTTTCATTGTGCGTGACAAGTGCCAGTGCAGAGCAGGTTTGCAGGTGGCAAGAGTAGTACTGAATTGGCCGGGCCAAGTGCCATCTGCCTTTTTAGCCTGTCACCCTTATATGATCAGAGAAGCAGGTAGGATGGCATCTACACAGGAATGAGTAGAGTAGGGTCCTGTTAAAGAGCAGCCCTGCTGATTTATGTGCGGCATGGGCATAAATGGTGTTGGATGTTTGGTCCACCCGCAGTCATGCCCTATTTCTCAGCATAAGAGGGCTCTCTGTGCAGCAAGCATCATTAAGTCTGGCCGGTTGTCTCAAGGCCAGTGGCCTGCATCTCCCAGGCTTTGCGGGGTAACTTATTATTGCTTATTGATTTATCAAAGCATATTGCGCAGCTACGTCACAGAGTGGCCACAGCTAGTGTACCAAGTCATGTGGGCTTTGTTTCACTTATAAAAGTGGAGAAGAGCAGAGAAGTGACCTTTGAAGCACTAATTTAGCCTGTTTCTATGAGTGTGGCGAGGCTACAGGTTTTATGGCTGTCAAGGGGTACCATGTCATGAGGACTACTTTAAGCCAGTTTGGTTTCTGAGCCCACATCACTATGCATGCTGGGACTTAAAGGTCAGGCTTTGCAAGAGCTAATGTTAATGAAAAAGGAGGGGAAAAAGGCGACTGTTCAACTTTGGTCCAGTTCTGTCGGCAAGCAGCTAATTTCTAGAACAAGTTTATAAATGGTGGACATATGATGATATGGGCAACTGCTGTTTTCCCCAATCAGCCCCTTACCATAACTAACTTTCCATTCCATCTAACTAACAACACTGCCATGACGAAGCAAAGTATGTCTGTTTGTAATGCACACTTGTATATGGCCACAATTGGTAAATGTGAAACATTATGATTATTGACTATCAAACCATATATACATGGTGGGAGGAATGCCATTTTATAGGACTGCACTCGAGAGGCCAGTGGGGTGGGAATAGCGACAGGCGAACCAGGCCCTGCCCTAAATGCTGGCTTGAAAAATGAGTGCATTGGTTGTTTTTTTGACTGGTTGTGGGCCGACTTTATTGGCTCTTGGGCTGTGCCAATGCTTGGATGTGCATTTTTGGCTATTTACGGGCTGATTTCATTGGCTGGTGGGCTGTTTTTTTTGTTAATTTCTCTGATATTACCACAAACATTGCTGCAAGCAAAAATAGAGTCTCCCATACCTTGCACCTCCCA
>NW_028248276.1:0-1000 GCF_964263255.1 Lissotriton vulgaris | reverse complement strand
AGTCTCCAGCGCCTGCCTCCTCATTGATCAATACTATGTGGGTTAAGAGGCGACATCGCCGGGCAATACTTAAGGTTATTTCGTTCGGTGATTGCCTTCCCGTTTAACGAATGTTCTAGCTATGATGCGCAGTGGAATGTTGGGAGTCTGTGGGCTGAGGACGGCAGTTGGCTTGGGGCTGAGCGTCTTGCAGGATGTTCCTGTTGGGGTCTTTACCGTTTATACTATCTTATCTACCTAACTTCTAATAAACCACTTATCTACATCTACTGTGTGAGGACTTTGGGACACTCTTGGTCCTTAGTTTTTGGGGCAAGATACGGGTCATAGTCTTTATCCATTTTAGAAGGCATTTTATTCCTGTTAGAGGGATTACTTTTTAGCCTCATTTTAT
Organism: Lissotriton vulgaris; assembly: GCF_964263255.1. Taxonomy (NCBI): domain Eukaryota; kingdom Metazoa; phylum Chordata; class Amphibia; order Caudata; family Salamandridae; genus Lissotriton; species Lissotriton vulgaris. The sequence goes on along the minus strand of NW_028248276.1, from coordinate 606 downwards.
TTCTTTCTTTCTAATACGCGTGGGTTGTAGTCCTTTTGTGTCCTTTATTATAGGAGTGGCATTATTTTGCTCATGTCTGAAGCACTTTCTTGAGTTTTGGTGAGCTCATCGCAGTTTTTTCTGAGATGTGGCTTATTTTATGAGAGCTCAAAATTTACATATTTTAAAATTGTTCAATATTAGAGGAGGAGGATGGTGAGGTTTATTCTATCTGTTCACTTTCTTTCTTCTTTAATAATTTTGTATTTCTGTTTTCCCTCTCGTGATGTTATTTTAATTCCATCCCTGGGTTACAGATTTCTTTATATTTGTATAATATTTCTGTGCTTTGTTTTTTCCCTTTAGGTTTATTGTTTTCCATTATTAAAGGGAGAGGATAATGTAGTATCCTTGCACTATGCTCATTTAATATAGAATGTTCTAGCTATGATGCGCAGTGGAATGTTGAGAGTCTGTGGGCTGAGGCCGGCAGTTGGCTTGGGGCTGAGCATCTTGCAGGATGTTCCTGTTGGGGTCTTTACCGTTTATACTATCTTATCTACCTAACTTCTAATAAACCACTTATCTACATCTACTGTGTGAGGACGTGATTACTACAGAGTGGTG
>NW_028248275.1:0-1000 GCF_964263255.1 Lissotriton vulgaris | reverse complement strand
AGGATGCTGGGGGTAGAAGGGGTGGGGTGAATGCCTTACATTCTGCCACTGCTCGCCAGGCTCCATCTGGGGCCCTGGACTCCATGCCTGAGGTGGGGGAGGTTGGGGTAAGAGGAGGGTTGAATGCCTCACATCCTGCCACTGCTTACAAGGTCCTTTCTGGGGCGGGGGAGGTTGGGGTAAGAGGAGGGGTGAATGCCTCACATCCTGCCACTGCTCACAAGGTCCTGCCAGGGGCCAGGGGTTGGGGGATGATGTTGGGGTAAGAGGAGGGATGAATGCCCCACGTCCTGCCACTGCTCACCAGGTCCTATCTGGGGTAGGGGGAGGTTGGGGTAAGAGGAGGGATGAATGCCCCACGTCCTGCCACTGCTCACCAAGTCCTATCTGGGGCTGGGGGAGGTTGGGGTAAGAGGAGGGATGAATGCCCCACGTCCTGCCACTGCTCCCCAGGTCCTATCTGGGGCCCTGGACTCCATGCCTGAGGTGGGAGAGGGTGTCGGGGTAGGAGGAGGGATGAATGCCTGACATCCTGTTAATGCACACCAGGTCCTGACTGGGACCAGGGGTGGGGGAAGATGTGGGGGGCTACAAGGAGGAAAGAATGCCCCAAACCTGCCACTGCTCACCAGGGCCCATCTGGAGCCCTGGAATCCATGCCTTGGGGCATGGGGCGGTAGGAGGAGGAGGAATGGAGTCCCACATAACAACTGATGATGAGGGAGCACTACCATGTGGGCTCCCTCAGGTGAGCATTGGAGACCTGGTCCCCTCACCGAATTCAAAACAATGTCATACATTCACCCCAGGACACAGATCCGCATCTGAATCCATCATTGATTTGCTCTCCATGCCATTCCAGTTTGGACCCAGCCATATGCAAATCAGTCTTGACCCTGTGCCTCATGGGAACAGTCCAGCCCGAACTGCCAGGCCAGGTCCTTCCTGGACAGTTGTCAGGTATCATCCCTCATCAGTGTAAACACAATAGAGCTGCTCC
>NW_028248274.1:0-138231 GCF_964263255.1 Lissotriton vulgaris | reverse complement strand
ATTTACAGCTTGTACTCAGCTTTGGATCTACATTTGTCTTCAGTATCTGTGCTGAGAAGTGCCTTCAATCTATTCTGCGGTTAGTAGAGTTAACAACTTGATACCAGTTGAATTCAGCTTTGCATCAACACTACGGACAGCATTGAATCCAGCCTTGCTTTATTTAAGGCAGAGACAATTGCACTGTTTCCTCAGATTCTGTTAACTGTGACAAAATAGCATCCATTGATCTTTGTGTCGACTACTGCCTTCAATCTACACTGCGTACAACAGGGTTCACAACTTGAATTCAGCTTTAAATCAACACTGCGGACAGCATTGAATCCAGCCTTGCTTTATTTAAGGCAGAGACAATTGTACTGTGTCGTCATCTTCTGTTAACTGTGACAAAATAGCATTCATCGATCTTTGTGTCGACTACTGCCTTCAATCTACACTGCGTACAACAGAGTCCACATCTTGAATTCAGCTTTCCATCTACACTACGGACAGCATTCAAGATATCGTTGATTTATGTAAGGCAAAGATTATTTTGTTAAAGGATGCCACAAAAAACATTCCTCAATGACTGTAGTGAGTTCTGTTTTCAAATGTACACTGTGATCAAAAGAGTTTACCGCTTGATACCACTGGTGCATTAGCACTACAGACAACATAAAAGTCAGTCTCAATTTATTTAAGGAAGAAAAATAGTACTGTGTCGTCAGATTTTGTTAAAGTATGTAACAAAAAAAAATTCCTCGATGTCTGTGTCAACTACAACCTTCGATGTACCATGCAGACAGCAGGGTTTACAACTTGAAGTCACCTTTGCATGTATACTACGGACAATAAGGAATTCAACCTTGATTAATTTAATGCAGAGACAATTGTATTGTATTGTTCAGATTTCTTCAGATAGAATGACGATTGTACATTCCAGTAGACAAGAGACATTATACCACTGCAACCCCCCCCCCCGCCCCCCCGAACCACGAATCATCACACAGTACACACACGCTGAGTTCTTTCGGTACCACTAAATCACTGCACCAAAAGTCATTTCCCTGTAGCCTTATTAAAGCAGAATTCACTAGGCAAAAAACATTGCTCCCAGTATTGGCCCCCTGCAATACGCATTATCACAGGGTATATAAACCTCAGCGCCAAAGATACTACTAACTCAGTGCACCATAAATCATCGGAAAGAAAAGTAAACAGTTTTATATCACAGTGAGACATACTGTCCCTTTTAAATGGAATTCTTGCAGAATCCAATCGACAAAAGACATTACTCCAATAACTGTGCCCCCCTCACCCCCAGACCACGCATCATCGCAGAATATGTACACTCTCAGCACCAAAGATACTAGTAACTCAGTGCACCAAAAATGATTATCACGTGGCCTTACTAAGGGACCATTCAAAACACAAAAAACATTACTATCAGTACAGCCTGCCCGGAACACGCATCATCGCAGGCTCCAAAGAACCTTCTTGTTTTAGATACCACTAACTCAGTAGAAACCAAACTAAGTATAACACCTATCAAACCCTTACCAATATCCCTTTATTATGCTTCCTTGAAAAACTCATTTTATATCAGTTATACATTTAGTTGAATGATGAAATGCACCTTGCATATATGTTCTGTCTTCCACTTCAATCATGATTGCAGATGATGCACTCCACCCTAAGATCTACACTGCTGACAACAGGTAAACAACTTGAATTCACCTTTGCATCTACACTACAGACAGAAGGAAATTCAACCTTGATTTATTTATTGCAGAGACAATTATACTGTATGTATTGAGATTTTGTTAAAATAAGTAAAAAAAACATTGTTCTATAACTGTACTGCCTTCTATGTACACTGTGCACAGTAGGGTTTATAACTTGAATTTACCTTTTTATCTACACTATAGACAACATTAACCCGTTAACCGCGGCGGTAATTCCGCCGCAGTGCGGGCGTTTCCGATCGGGGGTGGAATGCCGTCGGCCAATGGCCGACGGCAGCACTGGGGAGGTAGCGTTAAATGGCCGACGGCAGCAATTAAGGGGTTAAATTCAGCCTCAATTTATTTAAAGCAGAAAAAAATAGTGCTGGTTCACTACTACTATGTGCAAGCACCTTCAATAGCTGCATCATGTGAACTATGATAACAAACAATGTACAAGATTGCGCCAAAATGTACCTCCACCACCAGCAATACCAAGTACCTCTGGGGTATCACCTTCAACATTGCCACCAGACATACGTCACCATTTTGTGAAAAGTACAATGCACTGGGTGGAGAGGAATCATTTAATTTGTTATGAGGACCAATCAGTACACCTAGTTTTCACAGCAATTGATAACCATTGATGCTAGTTTTTTTTTCCCCCCTCAAAGTTCATATAGTCCAGTATGCAACAGTGAATGATTTTAGTGCAGCCCGTTCAGTCCACGCATCATTGCAGGGTGAGCCCACGATAAACAGTAGACGTACCACTATCTCCACTAATAATCGCCACATACCCTTGTTAAAGCAAAATTCAATAGTCAAAACACATTTTTACCAGTGCGGTCGGCCTGGACCACGGATCATCGCAGGCTTCACACAAACCACCCCTACCTCAGCACACCACAACTCATGAACTCTTTACGATAGAATCTTCTGTGTATTATTTGACATACAATGCTCCTACCTTTGTACAGCAAAAGTCATAAACCGTTTATGATTAAATATCTGTATATGAAATCATGATTACTATTCTACTTCTTACCAACAACAACGTAATAAAATGGAGTCGAGCACACGTGCCCGTCCCCACTTCAACTATCTATCTGTGTCTGTGTATTTATTGTGTTTTTTAAAATGCTGCTCCTCCGCCCTACCACATTATATTGTGCTATAAATAGCGTATGCAATTATCTTTCCTGTGACAGTAAATGTGGGCTATTCCTCTTTTTTTTTTAGCATATTTATATAGAGCAAAATGAATACATTTTTAGGCACGCGTACATTACGTCATTACTCTACAATAACAGGATGTGGACGCAACTCCAAGGCTCAAACACTGATCTCCAGCACCAGGTTCTACAGTGTATAGCTAATATATATATATATATATATATATATATATATATATATATATATATATATATATATATATATATATATATATATATATATATATATATATATATATATATATATATATATATATATATATATTTTAGCTGCCCTTCATGTGCCAAAAACTGCAACTTAAACCTTTCACAGCTCTGTATTAGTACAGCTACAACACTCCACTCCACTGAATGTACGACAAACATTCATAATCGAATAAACACGTCATGTCTACCATCCTTTATGTGTGCAACTATGAACAAATATAGAGTCAGTGTTACCCTGTACCTTCCATGTTGGCCAAGTTGTGGGACTTTACAGATATAACAACACATTTCTTTGTAAGACCCGGGTGACGTCAGCACTACAAAACGGACACTTGAATCACTTGATTTCTCATATAGCTCACGATGGGACAATGCCCTTAGCTCCAGAATCATGGTTCAGAGCCTCGCGCAGCACTGGCATACGTCAGGCCAGCCCACTCCACTTACGCTTCCAGGAAAACAACGCTACATTGCCCAGATTTCCATTGTAGTGATTTCTTAGTTCCAGGTCTAGTTGTCAGAAGGGCAAACACACACTCCCTCATGGCTGGTAAACACCCACACCACACCCATCCAGAGCATCCGTCACTACACACGTGACCGTACCCATAAAAAAGACGGGGCACACGTGCTCTATTCCATTTTAGACTTGTTAAGCCCGAACCACCGAGTAGGGTAGCCCACCACTACGTGTGTGGCCTCTTTGGTCACTGAGTTAGTGGTATCAGAAGCACAGAGCGGGTGAGGAGCCTGCGATGAAGATGGGAGTATGAGTATGTAATTAGCCATACCGATATCAACACTCAACGCCATATATGAGACTTCATGCAGAAGGTGTCCTGTCCACGAAAAGGTAAGTAGTGAGGCCTGGGTGAGCATCTAAGGAAGTTAAAGGGCTGTAGCAGACTGGATGCAAAAAAGTGAGGCAGCGATTTAGACAAACACAGTCCTATATAGTGTATCAAATTACATGTAATTTTTTTTTTCCAATAGCAGGAACGTTTTTATAATCGCTCAAACGTCGGGAATATAAACTATACAAATAGTTCTTTTAAATGTGAGAGGGAACGTGTGTGAAAGGCCAATGTTATTCAACTCCACATTAAGATAGTAACAATTACTTAACATAACATCTTTCTTTTACTATCTTTTAGATGTAAAGCTTCATGGTGCATTATGTCCCAGCACGTGGTGAAAAGCACACTGGTGACATAATGTTGAGCTGCGAATATTCTTTGAAGTCACTCTCTCACTTCCTCTCTTCTTTGATAAAAAAATTACACACAATGTTAACTTCCTTTTTATCTTACAGGTTGTGTTTCACAAATTGGCGTCCACCCCCCCAACACCTCTTAAACTCAACGTTCGAGGATTCTGCGATGATGCATGGCCATCGTAACAACGTTTGAGAAGGCTGCTACGACACGTGGTGCACCCTCTTTGAATCACGCCAATGGCACAAGGTGAGCAAAAAAGCTTCCTTCTGAAACAATGACAAGTCATCTGTGAAAGGAGAGAGTGGGTAGTGTGCAACAGCTTCACTACGTAGGAATGTAAAATTACCTCCAAGCAGTGACAATAGATAGACTACAACAGTCTGAGAGGCAAATCTACAAGCCCCTTACGCCACTTTTGTATGTACTATACTATGACTAACTCTATATACTATATTTCAGATCACTAAACTGGAGGGTGCACTATGAACCATCACATACTTGGACACACAACCAAGGCAAAAGGTGAGCTACGAGTATTGTCTCCACTATTAACTCCTCCATCTATAACTTTCACTCTCTCACAGTTTTAATGTAGTTTTCTCTCTCTTTCTCTCTCTCCCTCTCACATCATTTCTCTTTCTCTTTTAAAGTTATGGACGCTGCTGTCCACTCTGCCGTGACCAACCAAAGCTGAGTTCAAGTTGTGAACTTTGTTGCCCACAGTGTTACACAAGGTAAGCAGAGCAACCTAGATATACAATACCTCCGATTAAATGCATTAGAAATGAAAGACCTTATTTTCAAGCCCCTTGCGCCACTTTTGCGTCACTTTCAACATGAGAAAAGTAACACAAAACTGACGCAAGAGTCTTGTAAATAAGCCCTAAAGAATATTGTCCTGCATAATGACTTGATCTCTCACCTAATTCCATCTCATCTCTGAATCATTTTAAAGACCTGTTGATCTGTAATGTAAATCTGACGCAGTAGGCTCTGCCATACAGACACCGCTTGAACGCAAGCCTATAAGACAAGTGAAATGTATCAGGCACACTGCACACGTTAAAAGAAGGAAATATCTGCAACTGTTAATTTGACTTGTAATTTTTTATCTCATTTAGTCACATCGATCTAATTTTAAACACTCATTTTCTTTTTTGTTTTGCAGATTACCTACCGTACTTCTATTGGACTCCATATCACATTTTGTTTATGATATTGTTTTGTTAAGGTTATGTTTCTAGTTATTTATTGTATTGTTATCTTTAAGTTACGTTTCCAGTTATTTATTGTTTTAGTAAAAGTTAATTAAAAAAAAAGTATATATGTCTTTTTTTTTGGGGGGGGGGTAAGCGGTCCCCAATAAAAATGATATTTATAATTTTAAGTATAATCATGGGCTAACTCTTTACCAGATCTTTACCAGAGTCTATACCTACGACTAACGGTTCCTATGGAAAAGTTTAAAAACTCCAGCACAGTAACTTTTTTCCATTGCAAACATATATGGGCCGATTCACAGAACTAACTTAAGACAAAATCCTAAACTTACTACTTTTGGTATTCACAGAAGTTAGGATTTTGTCTTAAGTTTGTCTCAAGACAAACTTAAGACAGACTTAAGACAAACTTAAGACAAAATCCTAACTTAAGTCTGTCTTAAGTCTGTCTTAAGACAAACTTAGGACAAAATCCTAACTTCTGTGAATACCAAAAGTAGTAAGTTTAGGATTTTGTCTTAAGTTAGTTCTGTGAATCGGGCCCAACGTGTGGTGAACTTCTGACTTCTGTGCTCATTTAAGTGTTCCATTAACTGCTACTATGGTAACAGGCAGAAAGCCATTTGGGGGAGAATTAAAAGGTACTGCCTGTACAAAAACCGTTATATTAACCCTGGATCCTCTACAAGACTAAAAAGGAAAGCAAAGTAAAACAAAACACTGTGTACCAGATTTACAACCCTCTTGCACCACTTTCGCGTCCAAGCCCCCCCCTACAAAATTAGAAGTGTGTGGGCCTCAACGACCCCCCTCAAGCCTGGGAAACCACCCCCCCCAGAAATTTGTGTATTGTAAGAGACAGACTGCGTGACCCTATGCCTAAAGCCCTGGAGACCGCATCGCCCGATAGCAGGTTCCTGCAGTGTCCCGGGGTGCCTACCCCTGGGACACTGCTGTTTGCTTTGACAATAAACAACAACAATGGCCGGACAGGTTTGATTTCATACGTTACCACACCTAGTATACAAATTACTAGATTGGACGACAATTTGATTTAGTCATTTGTACTTTATAAAAACTTTTTAGAATTATTTCATATGTCAAAGAAAAAACACACAATTACTAGCACATACAGACATTCAAAAATTGTTCAAAGAAGTGCAATACATAATATACAAAATACATGTGACAGATTACTGTACATATCAAATGGACAACTATACACTGCCTCAAATTACTTCATTGTGAGGCGCCAGTCCTTCATATTATATATATACAGACAGGCGGACATTGAATTTGATGCAAAAAGCCTGCTTGTCTAAAAGAGCCAGAGACTGTTCTAACCAAAGGGGTCTGTTTCTAGGGGAAATGGACTTGATGAATTTTTGTTGTTGCCCTAGATGCGCCCCTTCTTTTTGTCTCGGGCTCAGAGTCAACGCGTTTCGCACCTCTGTATTATTTAAGGGTTCGCCTCAGGACACGGACTGGGGGTGGCTGTCACTGTGAACAATAGTAATGAAAATGGTATTAATATCCAAAAACTAGATATATTCACTTACTCTCAGACCCTTCTACTAATATCTGCGATTACCTTTTGAAAACTTCGCCAGCCACCGAGATCGAGAAATTTGTCAAAACAACTGTGGGAATTCTGTAGGTGAACGAAAAAGATCAAAGACCTACTGTCAGTTTACCGTTGAATACTGTGTTGGAATTACCTTTTGACTACTGTGTGAGGAAGCCTACCGTAATATGTTGGTAACATAGGAGGGAGGAAGGGACGCCGTACTTTACTTCGGCACTCGGTTTTCTTTTAACACTGTGTTGGTGACTGGTTCCCCGGAGATGCTGTGGGGGAACGGGCAATGCTGCTACTGGCCTGTTTAGTCAATATACAGGAACGCTTTCATGGAAGGAATGAACATCCTACCTTATCGTGGATGCGTGCCGCCGCAACTGCGTGCTATGTCTCCCTGTTTTTTTCAAGCGAGCCGCAATACTTTTATCTTGGCTGCAACAAACGGTATAGATTAAGCAATGTGCTGCATGCATGTGCTCTACGTAGAACAGTTTTTAACAAAGACAGGCAATATGCTTTACTCTCCTATCCGCCGCTCTCCGTTTCCTCACACAGAACGTCAAGCGTGTTGACGCCGGAAGGGTTTGTATTCAGGTTTAGAGAGGCCGCGGATGTATGGGCACGTTTATGAAACCATGTGTGTATGCTGGGACTTGTAGATTAAGTAATTTCGCTTCGGTCAGCCCGGGCAGGAAAAGCCCGGAGCAGCTGGCTGTTACAGAAACCCCGTTAGGAAGTTTTTATTATAGATTGCTTATCTCGTTGAATTAGTTTAACCCTGTCATTGCTGTATCAAATTTGAGGATCAAGTTTGCTGCTTTTTGTGAGAGGCGGGCATCTGATCTCCTCCTCCTCCAACAGGGCTTTTTATTACTGCAAGGATTGTCCATTTTAAATCATTCGCCGAATGATTTTCTTGTAGAAAATGAGAAACAAGTGGTGCTGTGAGTACTTTGTTGTTAATTCTTGATCGGTGCTGTATTATCCTTTGCCGGACCTCCTGTGTGGTTTTGCCCACATAGACTTTTTTGCACAGACACACAATGGCATAAACCGCGTATTTTGTTTTGCAGTTAGTGAAGTCATCATGACGCCAATATTTCTTGCCATCAGTAAACAGTGAGCCTTCAATTGTTAGACTACACACAGAGCAAGTTCCACATTTGTGGTGTCCCTTGACTGGACTGAGACCAAAAAGAGTACTCTGTGTGTCTTTCTTAATTGCAGGACGTGTAGAAGTAATCTGCTGTCCTATGCTCAGATTCTTTTTGAGCGCAAACAGTGGGGAACCAATGTTTCTGTTGGGTGTTGGGTGTTGACCAGTGGACCCGGTGGCAGTGGGCTGATTGGTTTATGCTTTGCGAGTGCTGCTTTCTTTCACAATTCGCCCCGCTGACTGCGAGTGGAGGCGCTACTCTGGCGAAGCTTGATTTTTTAACTGTCACTAACTTACTTTTAAAATTGTGCAGGTCCTGACTCCTTTGGGCTTTCAGGGGTGAGCTGCCGGCTGGGGCTGATCGTGTTCTTCGCAGGCTCCCAGCGGCAGCGGGCGCCATCTTGGCTTGGGCTTAGCTTCCCATCTCGGCCCTGCCACTCCCCCGCCGCTCCGCCCCTATTTAGCAGCGTGTCTTCTCTCGCCCTTCGTGTTGACCAGTGGCCCGGTGGCAGTGGGCTGATTGGTTTATGCTTTGCGAGTGCTGCTTTCTTTCACAATTCGCCCCGCTGACTGCGAGCGGAGGCGCTACTCTGGCGAAGCTTGATTTTTTAACTGTCACTAACTTACTTTTAAAATTGTGCAGGTCCTGACTCCTTTGGGCTTTCAGGGGTGAGCTGCCGGCTGGGGCTGATAGTGTTCTTCGCGGGCTCCCAGCGGCAGCGGGCGCCATCTTGGCTTGGGCTTAGCTTCCCATCTCGGCCCTGCCACTCCCCCGCCGCTCCGCCCCTATTTAGCAGCGTGTCTTCTCTCGCCCTTCGTGTTGACCAGTGGCCCGGTGGCAGTGGGCTGATTGGTTTATGCTTTGCGAGTGCTGCTTTCTTTCACAATTCGCCCCGCTGACTGCGAGCGGAGGCGCTACTCTGGCGAAGCTTGATTTTTTAACTGTCACTAACTTACTTTTAAAATTGTGCAGGTCCTGACTCCTTTGGGCTTTCAGGGGTGAGCTGCCGGCTGGGGCTGATCGTGTTCTTTGCGGGCTCCCAGCGGCAGCGGGCGCCATCTTGGCTTGGGCTTAGCTTCCCATCTCGGCCCTGCCACTCCCCCGCCGCTCCGCTCCTATTTAGCAGCGTGTCTTCTCTCGCCCTTCGTGTTGACCAGTGGCCCGGTGGCAGTGGGCTGATTGGTTTATGCTTTGCGAGTGCTGCTTTCTTTCACAATTCGCCCCGCTGACTGCGAGCGGAGGCGCTACTCTGGCGAAGCTTGATTTTTTAACTGTCACTAACTTACTTTTAAAATTGTGCAGGTCCTGACTCCTTTGGGCTTTCAGGGGTGAGCTGCCGGCTGGGGCTGATCGTGTTCTTCGCGGGCTCCCAGCGGCAGCGGGCGCCATCTTGGCTTGGGCTTAGCTTCCCATCTCGGCCCTGCCACTCCCCCGCCGCTCCGCCCCTATTTAGCAGCGTGTCTTCTCTCGCCCTTCGTGTTGACCAGTGGCCCGGTGGCAGTGGGCTGATTGGTTTATGCTTTGCGAGTGCTGCTTTCTTTCACAATTCGCCCCGCTGACTGCGAGCGGAGGCGCTACTCTGGCGAAGCTTGATTTTTTAACTGTCACTAACTTACTTTTAAAATTGTGCAGGTCCTGACTCCTTTGGGCTTTCAGGGGTGAGCTGCCGGCTGGGGCTGATCGTGTTCTTCGCGGGCTCCCAGCGGCAGCAGGCGCCATCTTGGCTTGGGCTTAGCTTCCCATCTCGGCCCTGCCACTCCACCGCCGCTCCGCCCCTATTTAGCAGCGTGTCTTCTCTCGCCCTTCATGTTGACCAGTGGCCCGGTGGCAGTGGGCTGATTGGTTTATGCTTTGCGAGTGCTGCTTTCTTTCACAATTCGCCCCGCTGACTGCGAGCGGAGGCGCTACTCTGGCGAAGCTTGATTTTTTAACTGTCACTAACTTACTTTTAAAATTGTGCAGGTCCTGACTCCTTTGGGCTTTCAGGGGTGAGCTGCCGGCTGGGGCTGATCGTGTTCTTTGCGGGCTCCCAGCGGCAGCGGGCGCCATCTTGGCTTGGGCTTAGCTTCCCATCTCGGCCCTGCCACTCCCCCGCCGCTCCGCCCCTATTTAAACAGGCAATATGAGGCAGCGCAGCGGACGAGGGCAGCGGGCGCGACGGAGGCGCGCCGGAGTTGCGCCTGAGTTAAGCCCGTCTGCGCCCGTCCGCGGCCGACCGGGGCTAGGGGCACGACATGCTGCTAGTTTTATTTCTTATTCTTCGTCTCAGTTATGTTCTTACTGGGCCTCCGGCAGTATTAGCCCCTCTACCACTACCCATCTACAACACCTTGGCCTATATAGTTCCCCCACACACTCCCCCCCTGGATTAGTATCACATCTAGCCGCACTAGTCCTCACACCCCCACCTGTCCTCCCTCCACTCCCAGTCCCCTCTGCTCAGTTGTTTACCTCCTCGGCTACCCTCCTTAAAACTAGGTCTGCTGTAAGCCATCAATACGAGCTATTCGACTATATCGATTCCTATGAACCAGATCTCCTCTTCTTAACCGAGACCTGGTTCAAGACCGACTCCCTGCCTAATGTGCTTGCCGCCTTACCATCGACATATTCCGCCATTCGTGCGGACCGTCCTGAGGGCAAGCGAGGTGGTGGAGTGGCCTTAATAGCCCGCACTGATTTCAATTTCCAAATCCTTCCTTCCCCTCCTATCACCGATGTTGATTTTCTTGTAACTCGCTCTACTTCCTACCAAACTCCCCTCACTTTTGTTCTTATCTACCGCCCCCCCCAGCCCACCCCTTCGTAGATGTTAGATCAAATCTGGACACTGAATGTTTCATCCACACCTCCCACTATATCCCCTTGTCCACGGTCAGACCACTCCACCGTCACATTCTCCCTTGCCCTAGCACCTTTGGTCAAACCCCCCCTTCCCAAAAACACCTGGGCTCGGAGATGGGGTAAGGTAGACATGCGTTCCTTCTGCTCAGCCCTGGCCAAGACCTGTCCTGACCTAAACGGCCTGACAGCTGCCCCACAGTTGGCCGCAATTAACAACTGGCTCACGGCGGCAGGTGACGAATTCGCCCCCCTCAAGCGGCTTTCAGTTAAACGGGCCCATGCAGCCAATCGTTGGTTTACTTCCGACCTTAAAGATAAAAAACTAGCTGCAAGAAGGGCCGAACGTGCCTGGAGAAGAACTTACGACCCTGCCCAAAAAACCATCTACCTGGCCGTTCTGCAAACCTATAAAAAGAGCATCCTGGAAGCAAAAGCTGAATATTACACCAACAGGATTATGGTTGCGGAGTCACAATCGAAGGAAATCTTCTCTACTGTCCATGAACTTGCCTCATCTACCAGAGCCACAGCTACCATCCCCCGTCCCAATCCCTCTGCGACTCACTTAACGAGTTTTTTATAGACAAAGTTGTTAAAATTAAACACAACATCCCCCCGCCCTCCTCCACCTTTGTTGATCCTTCCCCTCCCTCCACCACTGTTAAACTGACTAATTTTCCACTGCTAACCGCTGACACCCTCTTCCCCCTGCTCCAACGGGTTAAATCAGGCTCTCCCCTGGATTTTGCTCCTGCCTGTACCCTCAGGGAAGTTTATTCAGCCTGCCCTACCCCCCCTTTGACCCTTCTTAACGACTCGCTCATCCACGGTCACGTTCCCAGCTTACACAAATCGGCGGTTGTCATCCCAATTTTAAAAAAATTGGACGCCGATCCTTCCTCCCCTTCTAATTACCGCCCCATTTCACTCCTCCCCTACCTTGCAAAAGTCCTTGAATCCCACATCACTTCAACTTGAGCAATCACATTGAGGCAAATCATTGCCTCTCCCCCTGCCAAGCAGGTTTTCGTCCCCTGCATTCTACAGAAAAAGTGGTCATCTCTGTTATGGACAAGCTGCGTGAAGGTATCGACATCAACCTTCCGCAAGCCCTGATTCTCCTAGATCTCTCCGCCGCTTTTGACACGGTGGACCATACCATCCTCCTTAACCGTGTCAGGGCGGCGGGCATAGAAGGCTTAGCCTTTTCTTGGCTGGAGTCCTTTCTTGCTGGGAGAACACAGGAAGTCCGCTTGACTGGCTTTGCGGCGGCCTCTCGCAAGGTAGAATGCGGGGTTCCACAGGGTTCATCACTTTCCCCTCTTTTGTTTAACCTTTACATTTTTCCCCTCATTTTTATGTTACAGCAACTGGAGGTCACCGTGTTTAATTACGCGGATGACCTCCAGTTAATCTTCGATCTGTCCCATTCATCTTCATCTGCCTTGAACGTCCAATCAACCATGACTCTCATTCAAGATTGGATGAACTGCAGCCACCTCAAACTGAATCCGGACAAGACCGAGCTGGTCCTGACCGGAGGTGGCTGCAGTCCTTGGTCCCCTTCCTTCTGGCCCCCTTCCCTTGGTGCCCCTCCACTTCCTGTGTCCAAAGTGAAAACCTTGGGAATCCTTCTTAATCCTCAGCTCACCGTTTGCCCACAGGTCAGTTCCGTGGTTTCTTCATGTTTCTTTTCCCTGAGAGTTATTAGGAAGGTCTCCCGTTTCTTTTCCCCCTCAGCACTGAAAATCATTATGCTGGCCATGGTACTGTCCCGTATAGACTATGGCAACATAGTCTATAATGGAGCCCCTGCATACACGATCCATCGACTTCAACTGGTGCAGAACCAGGCGGCTCGTCTGATCCATGGCCTACCCAGATTCCATCGGGTCACTCCACTACTCAAAACACTGCACTGGCTCGCTGTGAGAGAACGTGCCCTGTTCAAACTCGGCTGCCTTACGTATCAGGCCAGATCGGGCACCGCCCCGAGTTCATCCGTTCTCTCATTACGCCATATTGTCCAGGCAGAGAACTCCGCTCGGCCCATTTAGCCCTCCTCACCATCCCCCGCTTTAAAAAGCAGAGGGCGGGCGGAGCGAGATTCGCTGTCCTGGCTCCAAGATTCTGGAACTCCCTCCCGGTTACTCTACGCACCTCACCTTCTTACCTTTTGTTCCGAAAAAACCTTAAAACCTTTTTGTTCACACAAGCCTACCCTTAATCTCCTGTTGCTGCCACTTACTGATCACCACTAGCGCCATGAAACCGCTGGGTATGCGAGCGCTGTACAAATGTTTTTAAATTCAAATTCAAAATTCTGTCCTCTTAACAACAACATGCCTAAAAACATCATTACTTTTGAACAGTCAGTGATGTCTTCATTAAATGTTTTGGAAAGGAAACGCCCCTTTGTTCCAACTAACCTCTCCAAAGGTCAAAAAGAAGCGATCAGTGTACTAAAAAATCAGCAAGATGCAGTCATCAGACCACCTGATAAGGGAGGAGCAGTAGTTCTGTGGTGAAAAGAACTATATAAGGCTGAAGGTAGAAGTCATGTTTATAACCAGGAGTGGTACCGTCGCATCACACAAGATCCAACGACTCAAATAATACAACAAATAACGAGATTGGTCAATGAGGCAAAAGATAAAGGAGTGCTAGGTCCAAAAGAAGCTGAATACCTGGTGAAAAGACATCCCCGGGTCCCCCATTTATACTTTCTTCCGAAAGTACACAAAGATCCCTCGACACCACCGGGTCGCCCCATCGTGTCGGGGTGTGATTCAGCTCTGGAACCAGTCTCCAAGTTTGTAGACGTTTTTTTAAAACCATTTGTTATGGAGGTACCATCTTACCTGCGTGACACAATGGAGTTCATTAAAAAGGTGGAGGGATTCCAATTTAACCCAATGTCGCAACTCCTAGTGACAATGGACGTTGCTTCACTTTATACGCAAATCCCCCAACAAGACGGATTGGACGCAATTGAAATTTATCTCGACAAAAGACCACGTCCTCACAGAGTGCCGACAGAGCTAATTATTGAATTTGCGTCATTAGCATTAAAAAATAATTTTTTTATGTTCGAGGACGAGATCTTCCTTCAGGTGAAGGGGACAGCGATGGGATGCCCATTTGCGCCAGAAATGGCCGTTTTGTACATGGCTCAATACGAAGAAAACTATGTGTACAACAACAATCCATACAGGGCACATATTAAGCAGTGGCTAAGGTACATTTATGACGTGTGGTGCATCTGGGATGGTACACCTCAGTCTCTAGAAGAATTTCACAGCTGGCTTAATAATCGAAACCCGGACATCAAGTTCAGCTTGACGTATGATTCAAAATCCCTATCTTTTTTAGATGTGGAGATCAAATCTACAGCGGAGGGACTCATGTCTTCCCTCTTTCTTAAGAAAACTGATAAAAACAATGCCCTGCACTTCAGTAGTTACCATCCGAGAAGTATAAAAAACAATCTCCCCTATGGTCAATTCCTTAGGGTGAGACGGAATTGTTCAAGACTACAAGACTTTGAAACACATGGACAAGCATTGGTCCATAAACTTCAGGAAAGAGGGTACCCACGCAAGCTCCTCAAACATTCCATGAAGAGAGCTAGATGGACACCAAGGGAGCATTTGTTGCAAAAGAAGTATAAGACACCTACACAACGTATAGCATGTGTATCCAGCTTTGGACCCCACACGCATCCAGTGCAAAAAATCATCCGCAATAGTTGGCACCTACTGGAAGAAGCCATCCCGAACATTGGTTCCCCACTGTTTGCGCTCAAAAAGAATCGGAGCATAGGACAGCAGATTACTTCTACACGTCCTGAAATTAAGAAAGACACACAGAGTACTCTTTTGGTCTCAGTCCAGTCAAGGGACACCACAAATGTGGAACTTGCTCTGTGTGTAGTCTAACAATGGAAGGCTCACTGTTTACTGATGGCAAGAAATATTGGCGTCATGATGACTTCACTAACTGCAAAACAAAATAAGCGGTTCATGCCATTGTGTGTCCATGCAAAAAAGTCTATGTGGGCAAAACCACACAGGAGGTCCGGCAACGGATAATACAGCACCGATCAAGAATTAACAACAAAGTACTCACAGCACCACTTGTTTCTCATTTTCTACAAGAAAATCATTCGGCTAATGATTTAAAATGGACAATCCTTGCGGTAATAAAAAGCCCTGTCGGAGGAGGAGGACATCCAGATGCCCGCCTCTCACAAAAAGAAGCATACTTGATCCTCAAATTTGATACAACAATGACAGGGTTAAACGAATTCAACGAGATAAGCAATCTATAATAAAAACCTCCTAACAGGGTTTCTGTAACAGCCAGCTGCTCCGGGCTTTTCCTGCCCGGGCTAACCGAAGCGAAATTACTTAAACTACAAGTCCCAGCAAACACACATGATTTCATAAACGTGCCCATACATCCGCGGCCTCTCTAAACCTGAATACAAACCCTTCCGGCGTCAACACGCTTGACGTTCTGTGTGAGGAAACGGAGAGCGGCGGATAGGAGAGAACAGTCCCTCTTTCAAGTAAGCATATTGCCCGTCTTTGTTAAAAACTGTTCTACGTAGAGCACATGCATGCGGCACATTGCTTAATCTATGCCATTTGTTGCAGCCAAGATAAAAGTATTGCGGCTCGCTTGAAAAAAACAGGGAGACATAGCACGCAGTTGCGGCAGCACGCATCCACGATAAGGTAGGATGTTCATTCCTTCCACGAATTCGTTCCTATATATTGACTAAACAGGCCAGTAACAGCATTGCCCATTCCCCCACAGCATCTCCGGGGAACCAGTCACCAACACAGTGTTAAAAGAAAACCGAGTGCCGAAGTAAAGTACGGCGTCCCTTCCTCCCTCCTATGTTGCCAACATATTAAGGTAGGCTTCCTCACACAGTAGTCAAAAGATAATTCCAACACAGTATTCAACGGTGAACTGACAGTAGGTCTTTGATCTTTTTCGTTCACCTACAGAATTCCCACAGTTGTTTTGACAAATTTCTCGATCTCTGTGGCTGGCGAAGTTTTCAAAAGGTAATCGCAGATATTAGTAGAAGGGTCTGAGAGTAAGTGAATATATCTAAAGTTTTTGGATATTAATACCATTTTCATTACTATTGTTCACAGTGACAGCCACCCCCAGTCTGTGTCCTGAGGAGAACCCTTAAATAATACAGAGGTTCGAAACGTGTTGACTCTGAGCCCGAGACAAAAAGAAGGGGCGCATCTAGGGCAACAACAAAAATGTATCAAGTCCATTTCCCCTAGAAACAGACCCCTTTGATTAGAACAGTCTCTGTCTCTTTTAGACAAGCAGGCTTTTTGCATCAAATTCAATGTCCGCCTGTCTGTATATATATAATATGAAGGACTGGCACCTCACAATGAAGTAATTTGAGGCAGTGTATAGTTGTCCATTTGATATGTATAGTAATCTGTCACATGTATTTTGTATATAGTATGTATCACACTTCTTTGAACAATTTTTGAATGTTTGTATGTGCTAGTAATTGTGTGTTTTTTCTTTGACATATGAAATGATTCTAAAAAGTTTTTATAAAGTACAAATGACTAAATCAAATAGTCGTTCAATCTAGTAATTTGTATACTAGGTGTGGTAACGTATGAATTAAAACCTTTCTGGCCATTGTTGTTGTTTATTGAATTTGAGTGGTCCAGGCCAGTCAGTGACAGGATCCAAGCCTTTTCCCTTTCCCCGTTTGCTTTGACAAGGCGGGACTCTCACAACTCCCGCCCTCCCATAGCAAACTTAGTTTGCATTTTGAAAGACAGAGCACTGAAATCTGTTCTCACTTTCAAAATCCAAAGCACATTGCATTTCCACATACAAATTAGCATCTCCCCATGCGAAAAAGCAATGCCGGCTCCTGAAGAACGCAAAAGTTAATCACACAAAATGCTAAATAAAACTGCAAGTGTGCTTGACATCTCAATATACCAACTTATCCTACGTAATGTTATTTTCAATCACGTTCTGATAACCAATAAGACTCATGCTTTTAAAAAACAGAAACATGCACCCTAGTTTTCAGTGTAGAATGTTGTCAAACAACCAATCATTTCTTTTCTGTTTTTCAACACTGCATCTTATCCACCATTTTAGAAAAATCTTACTTTTCAAACTGCCATTTCATTTACAGAGACCATCTGAGTGCATTGAGACCTCCTTTCAAGATGCTTAGAGTGTGAATTGTGAGACACAACTATATTTTCTTGAGCCAAAGAGACTATAGAAAGGGGTCCATTTACCACAACAATCTGAGTTTCAATAGACATGGCATATATAGGAGAGATGCAGTACATTTTACAGATGAAGGGAACAGAGTCTTCCTCATGAACTTTAGACTCTGCATCAGTACTTACTTCTAGGTACTAAAATCTCTCAATAAACACAAGAGCTTATTTTAGAGCCACCCAAGATCTAAACACATTTGTCATGCGGGGGCCGAGAAAAAAGGGGGGTCCCAAAACGTGTTTTCCCCATGCAATTTCCCTTAGGACTTTTAGACACGGCTACAGCCCGAACTGCTAAACGGAATTACACAAAATTTGGCAAAAAGGTAGCCCTTGGTTCAGTCGTGCTTTTTTTTTTAAATGGTGTAAATCCGTTCAGTAGTTGCAGAAAAAATCAAAAGTAAAATCATATATATCTATGGCCGCGTATGATCCGCGTACCCTCCCGATGACAAGCTGTATGCTAATTGGCTGTCAACACTAAAAAGCAGGAAGTGGTGGCAGCCATCTTGTGTAGAACCGAGGCACAAGAAAACAGAAGAAAAACACTCAAAACGCAAAAAGGGGCAGGGTAGAAACACCCTGCCCCAGGCCTGCTCAAGGGTCCCACAAGGACCCCCGAAGGCCAAAAAAATGTTTTATTTTCTTTTAAAAACAGCAAGATCCGCGCAGGGTGAGCGGATCCTGTCGTAGAAAAAAAAAACGAAGCGGGGGCTCCTGCGCTTCATTGGTAATTAGCCCCTGGGGGGCCAAGCCCCGGGTGAAATATTTTTATATGATTGGGGGCCCAGAGGGGCCCCCAGCCCTCTGGACCGCCACCCCCCGGGGCTTTATAAAATGATGTGTGGGGAACTCACAGTCCCCCAGCCCTGAGGACCGCCACCCCCGGGGCTTCAACACTCTTGGGTGGGGCGGCTCAAAGGCCCCCCAAGCCCCGGGGACCACCACCCCCGGGGCTTCTTTAGAATATATGCGGGGGCCACAGCCCCCCGCAGCCCCAGGGACCGCCACCCCAAGGGACTTTTTTAAATAAAAATAAACCTGTTTGGGGGGTTTGAGCCCCCCACGCGCCCCGGGGACCGCCACCTCTCCGTGGCACTAAGTATTATAATTAGGGGGTCCGTGACAGACCCCCGAGCCCCAGGGACCACCACCTCCCGGGCTTTGTAAGTGGTGGGAGGGGGGCCTTGAGGCCCCCCTCCTGGAGCCTGTCATGGCCCTGGGGACCGCCACCCCAAGGGCCGGCTCCTGCAGTTTTTTGGGGTGCCAAGCCCGGGACGCTGTAGTCTGCAATGACAGGGCGGTAGCCTCCTGGCTCACGTCCTGTCATTGCAAACTGCTTTGCTTCATTGAAGCAAGAGCAGGGAAACCTGCTCTCGCTTCAATGAAGCAAAGCAGATTGCTTTTCAATATGCGGGGCAGCATATTAGCCGCTCCCATGTGTAAAAGCAATGCTGGCTCCCGCAGGAGGTGGCGCGCCGGCTGGGACCGTGGGGGAATTGAGGACCCCACCACGGTCCCCAACAAGAGGCCAGGCCCCAGGTGATGGGGTCCCATCACCCGGGGGGAGGGGGGCCACATGGCCCCCTCCCCCAAAAAAGAAATAAAAACGAGGCAGTGCCACGGGGGATGGGGGGTCCCCGGGGCTAAAAGAAGCCTCTGGAGGGGGGCCATGCAGCCCCCATCCTTGGTAAGAATATGTAAATTAAGTGGCCATGCCCAGGGGAATGTGGTCCCCGGGGTCATAAGTGGCCCGGGATGGGGGCCACGGGGCCCCCCTCCACCAAAAATGTAAAAAGAAGAAAACGAGGCAGAGCCCCAGGGATAGGGTCTCCTGGGCTAAAAGATGCCTCAGAAGGGGGGCCACGCAGCCCCCCCCCCCTTGGTATAAAAATTACAAAATAATTGGCCATGCCCCGGGGGATGGGGTCCCCAGGGCCGAAAATGGCCTCGGTGGGGGGCTCACGTGGCCCCCTTCAAAATTAAATTTTTTTAAAATGAATAATTTGGGGTCAGGCTCTGAGGGATGGGGTGCCCAGGGCCCAAAAAACAGTAAAAGAAGGGGGGCCACAAAGCCTCCCTTTTAAAAAAGAAAAAAAAGCTGGCATTGCGCTGGAGGCCCGCCTCCTCCTTCCAACACTATGCAAACACGCCCTGTGGCGCATTTTAAGATGAGGGATTTTTTCCCCTACAATCCTGAGGGTCCCTGGGGGCTAACTAGCCCACCAGGTACCTCCAGTTAGCGCCACATGGCTAAGTTGTAGAGAGGAGGTTTGAGGCCACGCCCCTTTTTACACCTCTCTGCTACGCAGCTCGGTGGCGCTTACTGGAGGTACATGGTGGGCTAGTTGGCCCCCAAGGACCCTCATGATTGAAGATGATTTAATTCCCCAACTTAAAACGCACCTTGGGGAGCGTTTGCACAGTGGTGAAGGGAGAGGGCAGGGCCTGAGGTGACATGTGTGCAAACACGCCCTGTGGCACGTTTTAAGTTGGGGAAATAATTCCCCTTCAATTCTAAGGGCCCCTGGGGGCCAACTAGCCCACCAGGTGCTTCCAGTAACCGCCACTGCGCTGCGTTGCTGAGAGGTAGTCCAGGCCGTGCCCCTTTTTACACCTCTGTGTAATGCAGCTCTGTGGCACTTACTGGAGGTACCTAGTGGGTTAGTTGGACCCCAGGGACCCTCAGGATTTGAGGGGACTTAATCCCCCAACTTATAACGTGCCACAGGACGTGTTTGCACACATGTCACCTCAGGCTTCACAAGCGTGCAAACACACCCCATGGCACATTTTAAGAGGTCATTTAATCCCCCTGCCCTAATATATACTAGGGGTTTACTGAGGGGGTCAAGCTAATAACAGGGGTAGCCCAATGCATAGTGTTCCCTAGTGTATGAAGGTGTTTTAACTGTATTCTAAGTTTCTTTTAGCATAGCACTGGCTCTAGGACTGGTTAATCAGAGTCAGTTACCACCAGTACCCATCTGAAATAATTAAGGGTACAGGATGATTTTGCAACAAGGTGTCTTTCTGCTCCTCTGTTTGTTCTTTCTGCACGTCTTCCTTTTTCCGGCACTTTTCTTCATCTTTGAGGGCTTCCGTTGCTTCTTTCTGCATTTCTTTTTTTTCTTTCTGTGTGTTTTTTCTTCTTTCTTCACATGTTCTATCTCTATAGGCATAGTTAGAAACTAGCATTTAAAAAAACCTTTGAAATTCACAAAAAAAACATAGGTTTCAGGCACGTTATAGTTAGGAATTCACATTTAAAAAACCTTAGAAATTCACTTAAAAAACATAGGTTTCAGCGGCGTTATAGTTAGTTGGACATTTCGCTTGTACAAAACCATTGAATTTCCCCCACTATAGTTAGTTCAGCTAACTATAACTCGCGCGCCCTCAATGCACTCTTGATGACGTCAAATATTACATCACTCATGACATGGTCAGTGACATCACTCATGACATCACTGATGACATCTCAAATGACATCACTGATGACATCACTGATGACTTCATCCTTGTGATAGAGTGGCAGACCTCCTCTCACCCTAATATAACCTTTGATACACACATTCAAAAATAGATACAAACATTTTCAAAACAATAGACATACCAATAACAGTTACAACAACCTATTCAGTAATTCTAAGATCCACATACACATCCACTCATTCACACACAGTCCTATACAGTCACTCATACATGTACTCACTTATCATATGTACTCATACACCTGTACATCCTGTTACACACCGCCACTCATCCATAGAGTTACTCAGACACAAAGTCACTCATGCTAATAAAGAATTAAACATCCATTTACTTGCATAGACAGTTATACACACACCACCACACTTACTTGTACAGAAACGTACACATACTTAGTCTTTTGAACAATCACTTATAGAAACGCATACTTATTCATACAGGAACTCTTCCAATCTCTCACTCTCACATATACACACTTATATACACCAATAGTCACATATACTAGTTTAAAACATATTTAGTTACCCATAAAGACACTATTGAGACAGTCATTCACTCACTAACACACCCATACACACACTCATCCACCCATACAGTCCTGCACATACGCTGTCTTCAACACATACAAACAGTGAGTCACTCATTCATGCATCTATGCACTACGTAATACCCCCCACCGAACCATACAGACACTCAGACACTCATACTGATACTCAAAAAACCAAATAATACCCTATATAGACACTCATGTAGCTACTCACCAACCCAGACAGCCACTTATACACAAAGTGAGAGACAGATACAGATATTTACATATTTAATAATTACTCACTAAGCCATGTATTCACTAAGATACACTTAATCAGTCAGTTCTACAATCAATTTTTCACAACAAAATCATCCATTTAGACACTTATAAACACTTTTATTCTTCCATCGACCTTGAGATATACATATATAAAACATATTTAATTTTCAGAAAAACACTCATTCACTGGATGATGTCATCAGTGATGTCATTTGAGATGTCATCAGTGATGTCATGAGTGATATCACTGACCATGTCATGAGTGATGTAATATGTGACGTCATCAGCAGTGCATTGCGGGTGCGCAAGTTATAGTTAGCTGATCTAACTTTAACGTCGGAATGTCAATGGTTTTGTACGAGCGAAATGTCCAACTAACTATAACGCCCCTGAAACCTATGGTTTTTTCAGTGAATATATATATATATATATATATATATATATATATATATATATATATATATATATATATATTACCTACTGGCGGTCGCCAGTAGGTAGTTATAGCTAGGATTGTTTTCCATAGGGAATCCGCAACATTCTATTGGGAATAACGTTGGCGCCGGTTGAGGAATCTGCCTGAAAATTTCCTGAAATTTGCCTCGCGGCGCTCCGCTCCTTCCCTGAAAGTTTGGGGGGGATTCGTCAAGCAGGGGCCGAGATAAAAGGGGGGTCCCAAAACGTGTTTTCCCCATGTTAATTTCCATAGGGCAGTTGGACTCACTTTTAGCCCGAACGGCTGAATGGTTTTCCACCAAACTTGGCAAAATTGTAGGGACTGGTAGCCCGATGTGCCTTTGCTATGTCTCAAGATATGTGCTCCAGTGGATTTTGAGTAATTTAGGTTCAAAAAAATAAATATATCTATAAGCGCGCCCCGGTACGCGCACGGGGACGCGCTCCAGCGCACTACGCGACTTCGCGAGCGAAAAGCTGATTGGCTCTCGGGTGTCTGACAACATTCCAAACAGTCTGGAGCGGCCGCCATCTTGTGTCTCGGTAGGATCGAGACACAAGAGGTGGCAAAAACAAAGGGGGAAATGACCAAAAGGGGGCAGGGTAGACCCCCCTGACCCCCTAGGCTTGATGTGGGGGCCATAAAAGGGCCCCGCTGGGCAAAAAATGTTTTTTTTTTTTTTTCGATTTGCGCGGGGGAAGCGCTTGGTACGCGCACCGGGTAGCGCACCGGGGAGCATACCACGGGAAAAAAGAATGACAGATTTTTTTTAAAATGTAGCATTTTTTTGTAAATTGGAGGTAGTTCTAAAAAGAACTTTTTTTTTATTCGTTTTGTTGTTTTATATTTTTTTATTGTTTTTTGGAACATTTTGTACTTTTTTTGGCTTTTATATATTTTTTTGAATTTTTATGGGGACAAACAAAAGACAGGGAATTGTAAACGGCTCAACTGGAGCAAAAAAAATCGGGGAAAAATTAAGGTTTCTTTGGGACATGTGGTTCTCACCAGCACGGTTGATGAGTATAATGCTTTGCTCACCATAGGTAATTGTTTTTCCACAAAATATGCAAACGATTTTGTATTGTCCAAACTGGGTTTGTATGTTTGGGACCATCTCCCTTGTCTCTGGACCCGATGGAGTGGGTTGCTTACTTTGGGAGGTGCTTGGAGAAGATTGGGGAGGGTTTCTGGTCATTTCTCGGACCTCTGCCGCAGCATAGTTGTTAGGGTGCCGGCGTTGCATGTGCCGAATCATGGTGTTATTGCCAAAAGAGTACTTTTTGTTAGGGTTCCCCCGGAAAGTTCAGTGCCACAGATTAGACAAGTAACCTTTGGCGCATTTACTTTTTTTTTGTCCTTTGGGATTGAAAAAAACTCCCAGATAATGTGCTCCTTTGGCTTACATGGGGTAGTATCTTCAGGCAGGAACCTCCTCCTCTCCTCCTCCTCCTCCTCCTCCTCTTCTTCATCTCCACCACTGTGGTGTTGTGGTGGTCCTTGTGGTGGTGGTGGTGGTGGTGGCTGAGATGCTCCTGCTGCTGCTGCTACTGTAGCCATTTTTCAGTACAAATTGGTACTAATAGATCTCCAAACAGGTCTTCCTCAGTCAAAGGACAAAGTAAGAATAGGGAAAAAAGGTGGGGGCTTTCATCATTTGGAAAACAAAACTGTCCTGAACCAATGAAAAGTGTTATTTTCAGGTCACATGACCCGGGCTTTCATCATTTGGAAACCAAAACTGTTCTGAACCAATGAAAAGTGTTATTTTTTAGGTCACATGACCAGGGCTACCATCATTTGGAAACCAAAACTGTCCTGAACCAATGGAAAGTGTTATTTTTTAGATCACATGACCTGACGCGCTTACGCTACGCGTCCCGGGGCGCGCCCCGGGGCGCGCCCGGGGCCGCTTACGTAGCGCGGTCCTAGGCGCTCGGGTGGTTCCGGGTGCACTTACGCCGTGCGTATCACGCGGACGCGGCTACGCGATACGTCACGATGATGTTTTCATTCGCGGCAATAGCGCTAACGGGAAGCTCACGGTACGCGCACAGGGGCGCGTCAGAAGTTTGCGCTTTCCGGTGCGCTCACCGGTACGCGCACCGGGAGCGCACCAGGGCAACAAAATAAAAAAAATAAAAAACATGAACAATATACATAAAAAAATTGTATTACATAAATATACAATATAGGATTCATTATAAAAATATTATTTTTCATAGCTATAGAAATTTGCTATTAAAAAACCAAACAAAATTAAGTGAAAAAAACATAGGTTTGAGGCCCTATATATAGTTAGGAATTAGCATTTAAAAAACCTATGAAATTCACTGAAAAAACCATAGGTTTCACACCAGTTATAGTTAGGAATTAGCATTTAAAAAACCTTTTGAATTCACTGAAAACACCATAGGTTTCACACCAGTTATAGTTAGCTGGAAATTTTACTGACATAAAACCATTGAAATCCCCACGTTATAGTTAGTTGGACTCACTATAACTTGCGCGCCTGCAATGCACTGCTGATGACGTCACATATTACATCACTCATGACATGGTCAGTGACATCACTCATGACATCACTGATGACACCATCCTTGTGACAGAGTGACAGACCTCCTTTCAGTGTAATGTAACCCTTGAAACACATATTCAAAAATAGAAACTAACATTTTCAAAAAAATGGAGATACCCATACCAGTTACAACAACCAAATCAGTAATTCCACCATCTATATACACATCCACTCATTCACCAACAGTTCAATATAGTCACTCATACATATACTCAGTCATCATATGTAGTGATACACCTATACATCCTGTTACACACCGGCAGTCATCCAAAAGTTACTCACACACATACTCACACATGCAAATAAACTATTGAGCATCAATTTATTTGCATATACAGCTATACACACACTACCACCTCCTAAGGAAACTTACACATACTTACTCTCTTAAACAATCACTTATAGAAATCATACTTATTTAAACAAGAACTCTTTCAATCTCTCACTCTCACATATACTCACTTATATACATCAATACTCACATATACTAGATTAAAACGTATGTCGTTACTGATAAAGACACTAGTGAGACAGACATTCACTCACTAACACACACATACACACACTCATCCACCCATACAGTCCTGCACATATGCTGTCTTCAAAACACATACAAACAGTGAGTTAGTCATTGATGCATCTATGTGCTAAGTAACACCCCCACCAAACCATACAGACACTCATACTAATACTAAAAAAACATCTAATAACACATATACACATGTAGCTAATCACCAACCCATGCAGCCACTTATACACAAAGTGAAACACTGATACAAACATTTAAATATTTAAACAATACTCGCTAATATATGTATTCACTAAGATACACTTAATAAGCCAGTTAACCAATCAATAAAAAAAAATTAAAAAATCCATTTAGAGACTTATTTAAACATTTATTCTACCATCGACCTTTACATATACATATATAAAACATATATATTTTTCGGAAAGACACACATTCACTGGATGGTGTCATCAGTGATGTCATGAGTGATGTCACTGACCATGTCATGAGTGATGTAATATGTGACGTCATCAGCAGTGCATTGCAGGTGTGCAAGTTATAGTGTGTCCAACTAACTATAATGTGGGAATTTCAATGGTTTTATGTCAGTAAAAGTTCCAGCTAACTATAACTGGTGTGAAACCTATGTTTTTTTCAGTGAATATATATATATATATATATATATATATATATATATATATACCAACACAAAGCAACAGGAAATTGCTGGCGCACTCCCCTCCAGGCAAAAAACGCTACCACTCCATTCTCAGTTTGCAAAGGAAAAACGGGTTTATTTCTCCATAGTCATACGCATGGTAACACAAGCTGGATGTAAAACCCGTGATCAAGACGAGTCCTTTGTCGAAACGCGTTGGGTTTTACATTAGGTGTTGGTGTATACACGGAAAGGGTGACCTTCGACCCTTGGGCGCACCGCTGTCCTGGTGTCCCGGCTACTTCGAAGGAAGTGTGGAATCATATATATATATATATATATATATGTATATATATATATATATATATATATATATATATGTTATAAAGAGCGACAAATTGCCATGGGCGTCTTGGCTCTACCACCTGAAAGAAAAGAAAACTGCCTCAGACTGTTTACAGGGGGATGCGTAAACAGCCAAGTTTTAAGTGATTTCTGAAAGCCACATAGGAGAATTGGTTTCTCAGATGCCAAGGTATTTGATTCCAGAAGCTTTTCTTAAATGCCAAGTGTGAGGATTGTGGTTTATTATAAAGTATGGTTGTGCAACCTTACCGTGTAATAAGCTTGTTAAACTGTATTATGTCTAGTCAGGCTCATTTGTAAAACCTTCATCTCTACCCTGGGTAGCTGTAGTTTTGAGCAGCAATGCTTGAATAAAGGAACCAGTGTAAAGTGTTTAGAAGCACCAAACAGTGAAATAAGAAAGTCAAATAACACGAAAGAAATCGGACACCAACACCAATTTATAGAAATAGAATATATTTTTCTGAATTTTTTTACACCAAGATGAGCAGATTACACCTGAGGGTTCTGAAGATGTAGATTTTAAGTAAAACATAATTCTCAGCTTTGTAGTCCAAAGTGCAAAGAAGCACTGGTAACCGTAAAGTTTAGAAACTTTTGAAAAGTTTGAAATAGTTCTGTTCAGCTACTCTGGCTCAAGTTGGGTAACCAATTCCAACAGGGGGAAATGTCAGGGGGGTCAATAAAGAGTATTTGGACAGTTATCTGGTCACAAAGGTAGTCTCAAGACCAGTTCCACACTTTACATGAAGACTACAATAGACTTCAATTGAGTGGTACTGATGTTGGAGATGCAGGATGCTTAGAGATGCAATGGGTGCTGTGCAGTCGACGGAGGTGTCCTTGCGGTTATTCCTTGATCCAAGGATATGGTGAGACAACTTGGGCCACAGAGGTCAGTGTCCCTTAAAGCCTCTTTAAACTAGTAGAAAGACAACTGCAGCTGGGCTACCGATCTCCGTACATAGCATGTTCCGCAGTTTCCTTTGTTGAAGGCTGGTGTCGGTCTTTGGCAACCAATCTGGACTCAGACAACACTCCCGGGTCCAGCAGACTCAGATGTAAATTTTGGCCATCGAGGATCAGTCTCTTGCGTTGCCCGTTGACGGTCAATAGTGATTCAAAGAATGTGGCTATTGACTTACAGGCATGGGCTATTTCAGCTTTGATGGCCCTGGTGCTGGTTCCAGGGGTCGGACAACTCACGCTTGAAATTACTTCTTTGGTCTGGGGCTCCAGAGCAACTATTCCACAAGCTGGGAGCCACAAGCGCAGTCTTTCTTTTCTAGCCCAGGGTGCAGCTGGTGCAGTTCAACAGTCATTGCAGCCTCTCTTACACAGTTCACGGGTAAGCAGGGTAATCCTTCTTCAGTCTTTTCCCCAGTTCTGTTGTGAGCTGAGGCTCAGGTTGCCAGCGGTGCTATATTTATGTCTAGAAAGTGCCCTGGGGGGGGGTGATGCGGTTGCTAGTGAATAGGCTACCAGATCCCTCCCACCTTGTGACAACTTCCAGCTATATGTGGAATCTAGCAATCCAAGAGTGCACTATTCTGCCCAATCTCAAGATGTATGAATCCTTCTTTGGCAGTTAGGAACTTGTTTGCCCATCCAGGAGGTGTGGCTACCTTATGGGCTACATGTCCATGGGAAATCCGATTTGACCAATGGTTTTCCATCTCTGATCCTGCCGCCAGCCTGTCTTCCTGAAGAAAGGGGCAGGCCTACTTGAGTGTGATTGCCATTTGCCCTCCATATGTGGCTACTCCCTTTGAGGCTCACCTTTCAGGCCAGTACTGTGTGTGGCTACCTGCAAGGGGAAGGTAAGATCTCCCTTTGTAGCAGGCTTCTATTGTTTCTGAGCCTGGGAGCCATTCCCACTACTCCCCAGGAAAACAGACAACTCTTTAGTGGCTAGCAACTGTGCAAGGCCACAGAACAAACTGGTGTACAGAGTGGTAATTTCTAAAAGTGATATTAAATTAAACTTGGGCATCAAGTCGGATTTAATGTCATGATTCATTTCATACCTTGAAGTACCCATTTTAGTAGCCCCATACCAAAGTTAGCTGTACCGAGAAGTCAGCCAATAACCCTGTATTAGCCAATGGGGCTACTAACCTTTCCACAGCAAAAACAACAATTTGTAAGTTTTGCTGTTAAGACATATTAAAGGTATGTTCCCTGCTTAATAATATACAGCTCACTGCCTTAGGGTTTAATAGGCCTTTTTAGGGGAGTCTTACATATATTGCTAAGGGAAGTGGTGGCTTTGCCATTGTTTTAAATGGCAAAGTTGAGATAGCAGTTTGTAAACTGTTCTTCTAGTCTGCAGTGGCAGGCTGGGAGACGTTTTGGGCCCAATTTGAATGTTGGGCAGAAAGCCTGTGACCACTAGTTGGAGGCTCTCCGCCTGACATCCTGAGCTTTCTCTCTGATTTTGATAACAGTGCGAACTTGACCCAAATCGGGTATCAGAGCGCTTTGCATAGCACCAGTTACATTACATGAGGACACACATTCATTTTTGTTAGGCACAGGGAGATTAAGTGATTTGCCCAGAATCACAGGATGCTCAGCGTCATTGCCGAGACTCAAACCGAGTTCCCCAGATTCGAGGTCGACCGCCCAAGCCAACTCCTCTCCCCTCTTCCGGTGGGCCCTGTGAGCATGTCAGAACGGGGGCAGAATAGTAATCCCTTCAATGACGGCAGAGACAGGCTTGGCTCTGCCGTTTGGATTACGATGTCTATTTCCAACAGACTTTTCAGTTGGCCTTACTGACATGGAAAGGCTGTCAGAAAGTGACATTTGGGGCCCCTAGCAGGGACCCCATCCTCCCTAGCCTTCTGCTTAGGGGCCTGGGGGCCACCCTCCCCCCTGAACATCGCTGCACTGAGTGTCAGGCACCGTATAATCCCATTTCTCAATAGGAGCGTGTGCTGCGGGCGGTTTCTGCCCACTGTACAAGCTCCCCTAGAGAAATGGAAGTTTGCGACAACACAACATTGGGCCGATTATGATGTTGTGCGGAAAGCCTCCTACCAACAGTCGGATTCTCCTAGACCGGTCGGAACCCATTTGCCTGACTCGGTCAGAATTCCGATTACGATGCTCGCAGTCGTAAGGGGAACCATTCAGTCATTCCAAATCGGTTCCGACCGGCAATCGGAGAATCCAAGTCGGTAGGAGCGATTCATACTGCTCTATGGACAGCATTACAATGTCGGTTTCCAACAGCCTTTAAGATTCTGTCTGTCTGACACAAAAAGGCTGTCGGAAACTGACTTAGAGGGCCCTTAGCAGGCACCCGGTTGGGGCCATGGGGGTACCCAAGGGACCCCCCCGTAAGCCCATGCACTGTGTGGCAGGCACCATGGGGTGCCCGCAACAGGGTGCAAGGTTTTCTGCAAACACCCTTTTTCCCTATAGGAGCCTATGTTGTTGGTCAGACACAGGCTCCCAAAAAGTCAATGGGACTCCTTAAGAACGGTGTTCAGAAGCACTGTAACCGCTCGTGCGGAACAGCCGATCACGAGTCGGTTGGAACTGAATCTGACAAGGAGTCGGGCGGAAAGATTCCGCATGACATTGTGGAGAAGTGTGGCTCACTGGTTAGAGCAGGCAGACCCTGAAGCAGAGGTCAGACCCGGGACCAGGGTTCAATTCCCGACGCTGTAGGGTCTTGAGCTCAAATGTCCACGGACTCGATAATTCTTGCTTCGGTGCCTGACCTAATCATGGGTTCACACTCTGCAACTCTGGGCATTAAGCTTGCTTAATCTCCACAACGGCCCCCTGCGGCGGGATGCCTGGCTTTCACCTTGGCGATGCACTGTAGGGGCTATCTCACAGGGAAAAGCCAGGACGGGTTCCCAAGGCAAGCGCTTAGAGACCCCTGGGTGATAAGCGCTATATAAATCCAATATACAATACAATACAATACAATACATTGTAATCAGCCCCGATGTGCAGTTGCATCGTAATGAGATGTGCAGAACCGCCGACCTATGATCAAGAGTTACACACACCGAAACTGTGTCAGCCGCAGGCAACTCCACCTGACATCGAAATCAGGAACTTAGGGCCATATTATCAAGAATGGGCGATACATTATCACCACTTTTATCGGCAGGAAACTGCCGCTAAAGCGGCGATAATGGGCTTGATATTATGGCCTTGTGAATTCCCATAGAAGCCCAGGTTAACACCAGAACCTGGGCTTCTATGGGAATTCACAAGGACATATTATCAAGCCCAATATCGCCACTTTAGCTGCAGTTTCCTGCCGATAAAAGCGGCGATAATGTATCGCCCTTACTTGATAATATGGCCCTTAGTGTACATTGTCATAATTAGGTTGGCACAATCAGTGCTGCAGCCTTCAAAGGACACTCTAATGTACATGCCCTGGGTACCCTTGGCACCATATACAAGGGCTTATACGTAAGTCAGCTTATTCCATTTGGGCTTGGCCAATTCAACATACATTTTGTAAGGGGTTAGAACATTGGCCCAGAGGTCTATTTAGCAGGCCTCAGTGCACTCTCAGAGGTGAAAACCCAGCAGCATCAGTCGAAGTGTTTGGGGATGATCATGCAAAATGAGGCATTTCCTTACATCAACCGAGTGCCTAGATTGTAATTAGGCGGTCAGAAGTGAAACCGGGATGTGATGAGGAAAGCCTCCAACCTGAGGCAGTGGTTACCATAATACCAAAGTTTTGCATCTCAATGCTAAGTTTTATTATAAATAAAATAGCTTTTACTTTAATATTGTTTTTATGTGTTATTTGAATGAAGAGTTTATTTTAATTTTTTCTAAATATTTCTTAATTTACTTTTAACTTTGTGCTTTACTGGAACACTCCTAAAAAGTTTTCAGCTTAATATATTTTTTTTAACATAATTAAATGTGCGCATTTAATTTTTGGGGTAGATGGTTTTTATAGGGCTTTAGATGGGTAGTATTTTTAATTAATCTTTAAATAGTTTTTTAAAATATTTAAAATATTTTATGTTTTTTTAAATAAATGTAATACATTTCGAAGAATATATATTTTTAAGACTAATTTTTTAGATGTTGGTTTTATATGGGTATTGAAAGGGGTGTTTTAAAATAATGTTTTTAATATTTTGAAGTTAATATGTTTAAGATTTTATTTAATTTTTCTATAATATTTTAATTTGTTTTCTTTATATTGTGAGTTGTACGGTTTCATAGGGGATTTAGATAGGTACTGCTCAAAAACATATTTTTTTTGTTTTAAAATATTTGTGTGTTTTTGGTTAACCATTCTTTAAAAAATTTGTTATTGTTTTGATAAAAAAGTTGTGTTTTGCTTGAAAAGTTTGCTTTAGTTGTATTTGAATGTTGGGAATTAAATAATTGTGTTAATCTACATTTATATATGGGATATAATTACATTATTTATATTTTTATTACATTTACAAATTTATATTTAAATAATTTTTGATTTTTTTCACTTTAAGAGGTAATCATTTTTTAATGTTTTATTTTATATGTATGTAAATTGTAGCCATTATTGTCTTTAAAAAATGTTGATTAGTGTGGAATGGAAATAGTAAACGCTTTTCTCAATGTTTATTTGTTTAGAGTCGGGATACTAAATCTGACTCCCAAGTCCACCAGTTTTCCTATGTTGCTTACTTTAGAGTGGGAATAATAAACCTGTGCTCAACTCCAGAGTTAAATACTTTCCCCGGTGTTGCTTAATTTGGAGTGGGATTAGAAAATCTGACCCCACCATTGTCAAATGCTTTCACCAGGTTTCTTAGTTCAGAATGGGAATAGTAAAACTGACCTCTCCAGAGAGCAACACTTTCCAGTATATCTGACCTCCCCTACCCTGTAGATTCTAAAACTATATTGAATTGTTTGCATTTTGGAGTGCGAATAGTAACACTGTACCCCCGTCCAGAGTTCAATGCTTTTCCTTTTGGTGCTTAATTTGGAGTGGGAATAGAAATTCTGACTGCACCATAGTTCAACACTTTCCCCATGTTGCTTAGTTCAAAACGACTTCTCCAGAGATCAATACTTTCAAGTATATCTGACCTCCCCTACCCTGTAGAGTGCAACAATTTACCCAATTTTTTTTAAAGTTTGGGGAGGGAATAATAAACTTGATCCGCCCCAGAGTCTAATGTGTTCCCAATACTGCTTAATGTGGAGTGGGAATAGTACATTTGCCTCCCCCCACCGAGTTCTACACTTCCCCAATTTTGCTTAGTTTGTAGGGTGGATAGTAGACTTGTGCCCACCCCTCTCCCAGAGTCAAACACTTTCCCCAATGTTTCTTAGTTTGGAGTGTGAATAGAAAATTGGACACCTCCAGAGTCCAATGCTTTGCCCACATTTTTTAGTGTGTAGTGGGAACAGTAAATCTGATCCCACCCAGAATCCATTCCTTTCCCCAGTGTTGCTTAATTTGGAGTGGGAATAGTGGGAGTAGTAAATGTGCCCTCACAGAGTAGGAAATCTGTCCCTCACCTGAGTCCATTGCTTCCCAAGCTTTGCTTAGTTTGCAATGGGAATAGTAAATATGATCTCCCCAGAATCCAACACTTTATCCTTTTTTACTTAGTTTGAAGTGGGTATAGTAAATCTGCCCACCCCCAAAATATATGTTAATTTATTAAAAATGTATTGGAAATGATTTATAGTTTGTAGATTTATATCAAATTAGCTTAGATTATTAGCAATTTAAAAAACCATTTTTGAAATGTAATGTTGATTTTATTTTCTGGTGAATTGATGGTTACAAAATATATTTTCCTATTTCTGTAATTGCTCTGTATTTTGAAAATTAAATATTTTTAATGTAGAAACAGTATTTTATTTTTTGTTTGATTATATTTTTAAAGAATTAAAGTGAATTAAAAAATATATATAAAATATTATTTTTAAATGTTGTCATTAAAAAAGAAATTGATTAATGAAATGTAATATTTTCAAATTATTTTCAATATTCTTTATACCTTTTTTGCTTTTTGAAATATTTGTTACATCTAATGGGAATTTTGAAACTCAATATATTTGTAGGCTATATTTTAGCATTAAGGGCCATATGTATCAAGCCTTTTTTGATTCGCAAAGGCCGGAATTCGCCGAATTTCGGCCTTTGCGAATCGCAAAAGGCTGTTTTGCATTTTTTGATATGTATTAAAAAAATCGCATCCTAAGGAATCGCAAAAATGTGCGATTCCTTATTTTGCTATAGCATTTAACGAATCGCAATTTTGTGATTCCTTAAATGCTATGTATGAAGCATTTTACTATAGCGAATTTAGCTTAAGAAATCGCAATTTACCACCAACTTTCAGTTGGTGGTAAATTGCGATTTCTATTAAAAATGCACTCATTGGCATTTTTTAATGTGGCATGTGACGCACATACATGCCCATAGGGCATGTATGTGCGCCATATGCACACACATGCTGATTTCAGGGGTGCAGCAGTTTGTCCTTGACACACCCCTGCACCCTTGAAATCAATCTCATTTTGCGATTAGCAAATTGCGAATCGCAAAATGAAATGCATTTCACAATCATTCCTATGGGCCTCCTGGCCCATAGGAATGAATGGGAAAATATTCTTTATTTGCGAATTCGCAAATAAAGAAGGTTAAGAAATCGCAAAAAAAATGCAATTTTTTACATACATCCCGTTTTGCAATTTCTAAATAGCGATTCCTTAAAAATCGCTATTTAGAATTCGCAAAACGGAACTTTGATACATATGGCCCTATGTGTTTTTTAGCTTTGGAAATCTTTGAAGGGTGATTTTTTAAATCAACGTTTTTGTTATTTTAATTTGCATACAAGGTTTTGGGTATTTTTTAGTTGTCTATATTTTGACCTCACAATTTTGATAATTTGATATTTTTGTAGTTGATATTCAGGACTACAGCAAAGGCACAGTAATGCAAACAAATGTAATTAAAATGCAATCACAAAATATATGATATCCCACCAAAAATATGACATAGCTCTCTGGCCTCAGGCAGAGATCACAACATTTTCAATAAGAACAAACAGCATTGCTGGTAAAAATTATCTGAAAATATGAACACTTTAGGATGCTGTCACAATGGCTGAATGATATAATCAGTCATGTCATCTTTAGTAGCATTGGAGGTGTTATCAGAGATATCATTAGTTATGTCATTTGACATGTGATGAGGGATGTAACATGTTAGATCATAAGCAGTGCGTGATGGGAGCCAAGTTATGTTTAATTCACTTAAGGACAAATGGCGAATGTAAACTTTAAAAAAAAAAAATCATATTAGTTCTTATTTTATTTCAACACATAACGGTAAAGTCACTTTAACCGTTGGTATTTTCACATAATTTCAGTTTTTTCTTTTACGTAAACTAAGATCTTATTATCATGTCTAACTATAACATCACTTTAACCTTTGCTTTTCTCAGAGAAGTTCTGTTTTTTTATCATATTCAAAGTTGAACATATGCTGAACCCACTCAGACAATCTGTGGCCAACACTCCTGCCGATGTCCAACACCCACTGTGCATGGCCTTTGACTAGGCACTGGACTCAGCGTCTGGCCTCTGGCCTTGGTGTATTTATCAAAATGTAGGTCCACTGAGTTTAGTTATTAAAAAGCAGGTCTACTGGCCTATTGGCCTACATGTTTTTTCATTGTGTCACAGCATTCATAAAAGCAGTAAGAGACCAAAGCAGCACCAATAAAGCAGCTGGGGTTTGCATCACTTTACAATGACATTCACTAGAAATATATTAACTCTTTCAATCTAATGAAAATTGATAAGATATTCTTAAGATCTATAAAAGAGACACATAGCATGATTAACAATTGTGTCACTGTCAAAACATCAAATATGTCATTCTTTTGCTTTCAACAGGTTGCAAGGGCAAGCTTAGGACACATAGCCAGGAACACCCACAACTCAGCGTCTTTTAGAAAAAGTCAAAGTTCTTAATATCCTTAAGCTTGTGGGAAAACTATCCCAGGTTCACTTATGTAACCTCATTGTAGGCTTAGGATGACTTGAGACAACGTTTAGTGGGTCTTCTGTGGGAACGCTGGCATTCATGGCAGGCCCACAAACAATTGGTAACATGTTTATGTTGTGCCAACCCTCTATGGTGCACCACAAGTGTAATATGTACATTTTAAAATGTGTTCGTTATGGCTTATGGGGGGCATACTGAATAATATGTATTGATTGAAAAATGGGTACAAGTAGACAGGTGAAAAACTCTATGGTGAAACCCTTCTTACAGTCCACAAACCCTGAGATGATTCTATCCTCCACATATATTAGACACAATTTCAGAGGGTTTAGTTATCAAACAACAAGCCTACTGGCTGTGTTAGGGGTGTCTCCACATTTATAAATGCAGAAACATACTATATTGCAAACAGACCAATGCATCTTCATTAAAAGTGCTGGAGGATGATACCACCTTAAAAAGGTTTAATCTTGATCTGGTGATATTTGATAAAACATTCTTATTACCTTCATTGAGCCATATGAAGCAACTCCATATGTGTAATCATTGGGAATAAAGCATCATATTTTCAACAAACAATTAGCATAAGTCTTTGAATAACTTTCATCAAACTATGAGTGCAGCCTTAGGGCCCACCAATATAAATCTCCCCAACCTCAGAACAAAGGCCCAAGTTATAGATATTCTTCAAACTGTGTAAAAACTATCATTCGGCCACAAATTAAACCTTGTAGGAGACTTAGGAGCCCATTAGGGCGGAATTTGTCTGCCCGCCATCCCATCGTGGAAAGGGACCGCCCGCCATAAAGGCGGGGGTCCCGTGGGGGAAATTAGGATGCACCTGCCACAGTGGTGGGCACATCCTCTATTTTTAACATTGCCTAATGCACCGCCCGCCGCAATGCTAAGAAGGCATGTTGTGCATTTCTTAGCACAACGTGACAGGACCCCGCGGTGCCTGCCACGTTGTTCTTTGAAATGCAGGGGGGTACCATAGGTACCCGCCCATGTGCACCCCCCACACCCCGCTGGAGTCCCTGGGGGCCCCAGCGGGCCCCCGCAGGTAGACTCTGCATGCCTTTTCGGGGAGGCAATGCCGCCACAGAAAGGCATTGAAAAATGCCCATACTAATACCATATAGATCCCTTTTCCACCCGGTCGCAAGGCGACCGGGCGGAAAAATGTCAGACGGTCTTTCCGTCCGCCGCAGACCCCCCAGCCATAATAATGTGGCGGAGGGTCATTCCGGCACGGATGGCGATCCGCCCCCCATCCTAGTGGACCCCTTAGGGTTTTAAAAAAAAGAAAAAGTTTAATGGGCCACCTGGGGGTATAGCTGCACTCCAGACAGCCCCACAAATATTTAGTAACATGCTTTTGGTGACCCTGTCCTCTCTGGGGCACCAAAAGCAGGATAGGGAAACTAAAAAGAGCCTTTGCCGTTGGCTCATGGGATGCTCCAGTCCCCTGCTGATCCCATCTCTACAGTGGGCCTTTGATGAGGCTGCTGCAGAGGAAAGGCTTAATAATTTTAATGTACTGGGTCCCCCAGCCCTATCTAGAGTACCCACAGAATGTTTTTTTCATTGGTGCCACGGGAAAGCCCAAAAGCTTCTGTGATCTCTGCCAGCTCCCCCATACACCCAGGTTCCTTGAAACATTTCCAGAATAAGTGTTACTTTCCAGAATTATTTGTAACTATGACTATACTTCTTCGTGTAGGTTGGCTCTGGCCACCGCCAGAGCCAACCTACACGAAGGGATGACAGACGTAGCCAAGTGGATGATGAACAGCCGCCTGAAACTGAACTCGGACAAGACGGAAGTCCTCATCCTGGGATCTTCACCCTCCGCCTGGGACGACTCCTGGTGGCCCCCCGCCCTGGGCAGCGCACCCAAACCAACAGACCACGCACGCAACCTGGGCTTCATCCTGGACTCCTCCCTCTCCATGACCAGACAAGTCAACGCCGTCTCTTCGTCGTGCTTCAACATCCTGCGCATGCTACGTAAGATCCTTCGGTGGATCCCCACCGAGACCAGGAAGACGGTCACCCAGGCCCTCGTCACCAGCCGTCTGGACTACGGCAACTCCCTCTACGCCGGAACCACCGCCAAACTCCAGAAGAGACTCCAGCGGATTCAGAACGCCTCAGCACGACTCATCCTGGACATCCCCCGTCGCAGCCACATCTCCGGACACCTGAGAGATCTGCACTGGCTCCCGGTCAAC
The DNA here is from genome assembly GCF_964263255.1 of Lissotriton vulgaris. Classification (NCBI taxonomy): domain Eukaryota; kingdom Metazoa; phylum Chordata; class Amphibia; order Caudata; family Salamandridae; genus Lissotriton; species Lissotriton vulgaris. The sequence continues at coordinate 100,647 of NW_028248274.1, read as the reverse complement.
AAGAGAATCACCTTCCGTCTCCTCACCCACGCACACAAAGCCCTACACAACCAAGGCCCAGGATACCTCAACAGCCGCCTCATCTTCCACGCTCCCACACGCCAGCTTCGATCGACCGGCCACGCCCTCGCTGCCGTCCCCCGCATCCGAAGAGCCACCACAGGAGGAAGGTCCTTCTCCTACCTGGCCGCCAAGACCTGGAACTCCCTCCCGACCCACCTCCGCCTGACCCAGGACCACCTTGCCTTCAGGAAGCAGCTCAAGACCTGGCTGTTCGAGCAGTAACGGACCCCCCCTCCCCTAGCGCCTTGAGACCCTCCGGGTGAGTAGTGCGCTATATAAATGCTTTGATTGATTGATTACTTGCAACCCGAGCTCCTTTACTCAAGGATTCTAAAAGCATTAAGCTTAATTGGTACACCAACCTTGCGAATGTTCTGCTTTCTTTTTTCAGGCTATAATGTTCTTGATTTAGAAGGGTCTTGATCACACGGGCAATCTATGAGTACAGAGGTCACATTTAAAGTAAGGTCTGGCACCGGTGGCAATTCTGTGGATGTGTAGATGCCTGGAGGAAATATGTCTTTAGAAGATTTGGGGGCAGAATGAATAGGCTCAACTTACCTAGGGAGTCATGTGTGGTCTTAGGCTCAAGTATAGAGTGGTCATGAATCTGCCATTGTGCTGCATATAGAACAACGTTTGTAAAAGATATTCACACACGTGTTGCACCATTTAGAATAGCAGCAACGCTTCTCTGCATTTGATGTAGCTTGTATAGTTTCAGATCTCACTATTAGTTTTTGTCAATTTTAAATGTATATTTCCCCATAAAGCTGTGTGTTGACCTATTCAAAATGGTATGCTAGGATGCAATTTTTATATATGTTATTACAACTTAATGTATCTTGTGTCAGGTGGAGGAAGAAATAGAAGCCACAGAAACGAAGCATCAACATTACTTAAAGTCAACCACTATGCATTATACATCCAATATGAATTAAATATGGAGATGTCATTTTCCATTGTGAGAGTGCATTTATGGGGTTGTTTAGAACTTTAAAAAACGTTGAGGAGAAATGTAATGGTTTTAAAATGTTTATGCCTCATTTAGAACATTGCAAAGGGCTGCCAGCATGCTAAGTCAACAGAGGCTACAGTGTCTGGTCCCCTGGCGGAGGAATGCCCACCATAATTTGAGATTCCTGTTAGGCTAGCAGGGATATCTGTGCCTATATCAGAGCCATTGGCATTGTAGCTCTGACTAAGGCACTGAAGCTGAAGTGGACTGCATGCTCGATATGCCTCCTCAGCAATTGTGTTTTTCAGAAAACATAATCCTAAAACAGAGGTTTGTTTTAAAAAAAAAAAAAAGAACAAAAAAATACTGACCTTGATGTCCAGTGAGTTTTTGCGCTGTTATACAGTATAACATGTTGGCCCTGTGGCCGATGGGCCACCAGGTCAGAGGTTTCTCATGACAGAGTCAGCTGAGGCTTCGATGTCCGAAAACCGGTGTTCACACCCACCCTGAAAATGTCAGTTAGGTGTAGCGAGAGCAATCATGATATTGGAGGTGCTCCAGCTTCATCAAACCCTAAGTGACATCCTTTGTCTGATATTGAATTAATTACTGCTGACATTGTAATATGAATTTATGGCATTGCAAATTATTATTTTTCTATTAATAAAATGTTAATGAATTGATTATGAAAAGTGTTTAAAAGTGCTCAGACTTTTCAGTCATTATGTAAATGAAATGGATATAGTAGAATCTTGTACCCTGGGTGAAACTATAAATGCACTGAATATGTCCTAAAAGGTTCAAGGTATGAGATAGAGTTGGAATATTCCACTATGACTGTAATTCTATAAGTCAAAGGCGTATTTGTCACTGAAAGGGGATGCTGATACCACACCATTCTCTCTGTTTAGGGAGTGGTAATCCCAGCCCAGTTTTTGACCTTTTGATCTTGCCATAATTGCTATAAATGCCCAGAAAATTGATGCAGCTCCTGCAAATATGCTGGGCCTGTTACATGTCATAAAGTAGGGCCATTATGTACAAAGGTGTGGTCACAAAGCTGTGCTTTGGACTAAGCAACTGCTTTGTCAGCCCACTTTCATTTTACATTGACATAGATGTGCAGCTTCATTTCAGCCTGACCACGGTGATAGTCCTGATCACCTCTCGTATCTCATCAATGGTGATTGGTTCTATGAAAAGTTTAACGTGAAGTTGCACATCAAGTGTAGAATTACCAAGAAATGTCCAAATGTCGGTCACTAGAAGCACCTGCCAGCTCTGATACAACTGCTGATAGAAGTGGTGAGTTACTGATCTGATCTTAGTGGTACTTCAATGGAGTTTCCCGTTGCTCTGATGCATGGTAGGTACATAGGGTCTCATTTATGAGGTTTTGCCGTAGGGAAGCGCAGTATAAACCGTTCTGCTGCGCTTCCCTACTGCAAAAGAAAAGAGCAGGAATGCCCCGTATACATCAGATACGGCGCATTCCTGTCCTTTTCCCCTGCGCCAGCGCACAGTGGGCTGCCTGCGCCAACGCAGGCACCTTTACACCATGGTGCAAGGGTGCCTGCATTGCAGGGATGATTATTTTTGTACAAGAAAGGAAACCTTTCTGTACAAAAATAATCACAAGAGGTTTTTCCTCTTTCTGTGTGTGCTGCAGTACGCAGCACACACAGAAAAAGGAAAAATGAGGAGAAATAAAGATATTTCTCCCCGTTGCGCCTCCCTTACGCCTCCCCAGGGGAGGCTAAGCTTTTGGCGCTGCTTCAGATTTACGATTTCCCGTAAATCTGGGGCAGTGTCAAAAGGCCATGGATGTTGCTGGGAACTCCTCCAGCAACACCCATTGCACGCCCCTTTAAGGCAGAACACTGCGTTAAAGGGACTGATATTTATCAGGCAGCATTAAGCCAAAAAAAAGTGGCTTAGTGCTGCCTGATAAAAATCATGCAGGCTTCTGCGCCATGGAACGTCACAAAAAGTGATGTTCTGATGGCGCAAGGGGCCTCATAAATGATGCCCATAGTATTACATTAAGCAATTGCTACAAGTGTTGAGTCAGTTTTCTTTCTGTGCCCATCAACTTCTGTAAAATTATCTCTTACCAGCACCAGTATATTAGATGTCTTTCTTGTTACATAATGTGTGCTTGGTCTCTTAATCTTCACTTACCTTTTTCTTTGATGTTCTCTGGATGGGAGATGATAATTGACTTATGTTTTTTCTTGCAGGTACATGATGAGGTATGTGGGGTAGCTGAGTGACTGGGTTGAACCTCATGGTCTAGGTGCTGATTGCCTAGGAAGACAATGTGGGTATAGCTGCATTATTTATAACTGGCCTTAACAAAATGACCACTGAGAGTTCTCAGTCTCACAAGAATTACAAGCTCATATTCCTCATGTTGCTTCCTGTCCCATGGGACCAGCAACATGCTTCAAACCCTTGCCACAGCCATCTATCTCACTTGACCTGCGAGTGAAAGATAGAGATGTACTGGGTGGATCGCCACAAGAGCGGGCAGGGTCCTCTCCAGAAGGAGGGGGTGACAAAAGTAAACGTATTTCAAAAGACAGTGGTCCCTAGTAGTTCAGGGATTAGGCAGAATTGATGGACATACACTCAATAGTCAGTATGACCTTTGTCCAGCAGGACAGGTTTTTATTTTAAGAGATATTGAAAACATAAAAGGATTTTTTACAAGGTGGGTACAACCAGTAACCCACAGGGGACAAGACAAAACAGGGGGGTAAACTTGACGCAACAAAGGCAGTCTGTGCTAGTATCTCAGTGAACAGACAATGGTAAAGTACAAAGCATCATTGTGAACAATTTTCTATTTTTAGGGTACATATGATGCTACTATGTCGACGGCGTTTCGATGCCTACACACAGATACATGGCATCATCTTCAGGACAAAGAATTAATTTGTTTGTCTTGAAAGCATAACAGTTTGTAGGGCCAATATTGTGGTCCACAACGTAGTCTGTTAAGCAGTACCTATGCTTTCAGAATCAAAGCAAGTAGGGAAAATGAAGGGTTTAGGAGCACAATAGTATCCAAACCAGGGCAAGGGAGCCTCTACATACGAGACCGGACCAATCGTGTCTCATTCCTGGTTTGGCTGCTCCTTGTCTATGCAGGATACAGGATGGCGATGAAGATGATGCCATGTATCTGTGTAACTGCTTAACAGACTACGTTGTGGACCACAATATTGGCCCTACAAACTGTTATGCTTTCAAGACAAACAAATTAATTCTTTGTCCTGAAGATGATGCCATGTATCTGTGTGTAGGCATCGAAACGCCGTCGACATAGTAGCATCATATGTACCCTACAAATAGAAAATTGTTCACAATGATGCTTTGTACTTTACCATTGTCTGTTCACTAAGATACTAGCACAGACCGCCTTTGTTGCGTCAAGTTTACCCCCCTGTTTTGTCTTGTCCCCTGTGGGTTACTGGTTGTACCCACCTTGTAAAAAATCCTTTTATGTTTTCAATATCTCTTAAAATAAAAACCTGTCCTGCTGGACAAAGGTCATACTGACTATTGAGTGTATGTCCATCAATTCTGCCTAATCCCTGAACTACTAGGGACCACTGTTTTTTGAAATACGTAACTGCCCAAGGTCCCTAGTGATATTCCCTTGGGTTTCCCTTGTTTATTGTGACAAAAGCAAAAGCAAGGAGTTCACTAAGGGGCCTCAAAATAGTTATTTGGGTCAAACGCCCATCTCCCCACTGGGAAGAAAAATAAATGGTTCCCTGACTGTAAGTCATCAGGGAAGGCACTCCCTAAGTGTTATGAGTGTCAACAGGAATGGCACTACAAGGGCGATGCTATGTGTCTCAAATGGGCATAGCCCTCCACCGGTTGACCGTCAGTGTGGCAGGCTAGTGTAGCATTTGGGAGAACTTTGTCCCAGCTAGCGGAGGTGACAGAGTCGAGGTTACCCTAGTGTCCAAGGGTGATGCAGAGATGATGCAGAAATCCCACATGTCCACTTATACTAGGAATTACACGCAGTGGGTCATCATTAATAGGCAAAGGGTGGGGGCTCTGAGAGACACAGAAGCCAACATGGCTGCCATCCGGTATCATCTGGCGTCTTCAGAGCAGGTAGCCCCCACTGTGTTCCACCAAGTTGTTGCAGCTAACAACCTTGAGAGCCACTACCCAGTATCTCTGGTTCCTTTTGAATTGGGGGGTCTTAGGTTCCTTGAGGGTAGCTTTGAGTATATCCATGCCTGTGGATTGTTTGCTTGACAATGACCTGGAGCATACCGCCTGAATGGAGGTGGGGCTTAGGTGACACTTGGTGATGTTGGGGTTGCCTGAGTGGGTGTGCCTGATCACATGGTCCATGGCCGACCGCAAGGTTAATCAAGAGGACCTGGAGCCTGGAAAAATGGGGAACCTTCCTGAGCTGTCCAGCTGGCAGCAGGAAGGAGGTCCCACCAGGGAGGAGTTCTGCATGGTGCAGAAGGAGTCGCCTACTCTTGTGGGTTTTCAGCAGCAGGCTGAGACCCACGTAGCTGGTCATATGACGACCCTGACCTCCATGTGTTCTCACTCCTACTGTACCTTGTGTGTGTGGAGCTTGCGAGATCAAGCTCACTCTCAATGCCTCCCTGGCTTTTCATGGTACTCATTGCCTCATAGGCTTGACAATATTCTTGCAATGGTAATTATCTCCCCGGGCCTTAGGCCACCGAGACTTGAAACACCAAAGTATAACCAGTAACATCCCCCAGGGACTTCAGGCCAACTTATCATGACTATGGTGATATTTGGGCTAACTCATAAGCACATGACTATGGGGACATTAGGACTGACTCCTCGGCACATGACTATTGGGATATTTGGGCTGACTTATAAGGATTTGGGAACAGTATTTATATCCCACTCATATAACGAGGCAGTGCTTGGCTTACGCCCCCGTTGAAGAGGAAGGATCCTCATCATAGATCCTGCTTACCCGAACGTCTCCCTGACCCGGCTGAGCTTCTTATTCATTGGAGCTCTCCTGTGAATCTCTGATGCTGCTGACGTTTTCTCCTCTGCAAATCCAGAGACACAGCAAACACCATCTTTGTAATACCGCATGGCTTTCCTGCAAATCTCTGACGTGGTGGACAGCTTCTCCCCAGCAAATCCAGCGACTCAGTGAACACCACTTCCTGCAATGACACACCTAAAAAGAGAAAACATGGCTAAGTACAATCCTTAAGGTTAGTGTACTAATGGAAAATGTTTCAACCTAGGACTTGTTTTTATGATACTGAAAATCAGAAAACAAGAGAACTCTTGAACATTGAGACATTGTGAGCATTATTTAACCTGCACACCGTGGCCTTGGTATTAGCATCCAGTGAATTTTTCTTATATGCCAATATTTATTGTGCTGTAGTCTGTGAATCCATAAGCACACATTCTTGTGCACCTTGTCAACAGTGCTGAACAAACAAGGTGTACATAAGTGTATGATGTGAAACACAAAATAGCTCCTGCTGGGAGTGCCGCAACTCCCAGGGTAACAGTTGAATTTTGGAAGTCTATTTAGCAAGAGATTCGTTATCATGTAAGTGACTGTTTGTACACATGTCAAATGCAAGAGGGAATATTTCAACACTACTCATTTGTTGAAAACACTCTCTACTTATATTTGCGGTACAGCTTACAGTGCATTATATTACGCATACATCATTACGATACTCTTCAGGACTTAGAAGAGACGTATGTACGACTCCAAGAAGACGGTGGCTGAGTTTGAATGCACAAAAGTCTCTCTGTTTGTTATTTTGTCCCACCCCCTCTTCCTTTCTGGGGCAGCAGTTGATTCACAAATAATTCCCTGGTCAGACGCTACGGTAGGAGAGATTATTGGTCCATCATCGTTTCAGCAGACAAGAGTCAAGTGAGTGGCATGACATAAAGCAAGGCCTCATTAACTCTTCTCAGCTCAGACAAAATGGACTTGTGCGATCTGCTCATGGTGCACAGTTTAGCTCTGGTGCTTATGGAGGAGGCCCCAGGTGCCTTAGACTTGGCTAAGACATTAGCCGACTTACTCCATGAAGTCCAGTCCTTACAACAAGAAAACATGTCACTAAATTACAAATTGGTAAGGTATCACCCCATCATTCCCCTTGGCTACCTGATACAGGGGCTGTGCCTAAAGGCACACGTCGGTTTTGAAACCCACTCAGTTTGGAGTGTCCGGGTACCCAGCAACACATTCCGTACGTTCTTAAAACCAGGAAGGGGTCAACTGGTCAATGTCATCACACCCACGTCTGTTCTGTTGGTTTCTCCTGATGCCTTTTTTGGAGGTAGCACCGAATTCAACACATTCTGGAGTCAGTGCCCTTTTGCAGTTTCTGTACAAGCCCGCAGCATTTCTGACTGATACCACCAGAATTACCATCATCATTTCTTATCTTGGAGGCACTGCTGCCAATTGGGCCACCCCACTCATCGAAAACAATGACCCTGTTTTGCATGATGTTCAATGGTATAAGGAGACAATGTGTTGTCTCTTTGCTCGACACACCTTCGTTCAAGCGAGTGATAGTGAGCTGCTGAACCTGCGACAAAGAAGTAAGGATTTACTTTCATACATTACATCATTCAGTAGGTTTGTCATGGAACCTCACTGACCAGAGGAGAAGAAAACCTTGATCTTTTAGAGAGGCCCAAGGGATGAGCTGAAGAACTCATTGGTCCACATTGTGGATCCCTCGTCGGATCATTCTCAATTTATTTATTTATTTATTCATGCGCCTAGATCAGAAGTTGTCTGAGCAAAGAGGTGAAGCACCTCATGGAGAGCCTAAGCTATTAATGGGTTGGTTGGAATGAAAGGATTCCAATCTCAAGTCATGACATTTCCAACCCCATGCAAATCAGGGACTCCATGGTCTTTTGACTGCTGTGAAAAAAGAGCCCAGAAGAAAACTGAATTTATGCCTCTATTGTAACAAGGCAGGGCATTTAACCAAAGAATGCACTGCAAATCCAAAAGGATTTTGTAAACTTGTAGCGACCACCACTGATGCGTTATAAGGAACCTAAGAGACCCGGCTAACATAGAGGTTAACCGGTCAGGTGTGTATCTAGATAAGACCCCACACTATTTGACAAACACATTGAGTAATGTCCCACGGCACCTAACCATACCTATGACTATGATTATCTATGATTATCTCTCCACAACATTGGAAAATCATGCCCATGCTCCTCGACTCTGGTGCAACTGAAAATATTTTAGACCTCGTCGTTGATAGCTCTTTGAAGATTCTTAGGATAAAAAAGGTGGAGCATGAACCTGTTAGAGTGGTGAACAGCTCTGTACTCTCTTCAGGCATGATTGAATACCAGATAGCACCAGTAGGTCTGGTATGTGAGACGGACATACTGAGACTGGGGGAGTGGCTATTTTCTTTAAAAAACAGCTAACAGTCATTAAAATACTAGCAGAAAATATCGACAACGCTAACCTCCTCAGGGTAAAAATCTCCTCTAATAACTACTGTCTCTCACTTTTGGCAGTATATCGTCCCCTGAGGCCAACCCCGCATTTCAACAACCTCTTTCTAAAAATAATCTCTGACCTTCGCACACGGTACAAAAACGTACTTGTAGTCGGGGACTTCAACTACCACTGGGACAAAACACCTAAAAACCCGGTGGCCCACCAACTGGAGACATTTATGAACATGCTGGGTCTCCATCAAATGGTTGAGGGCCCTACGCACAATAAAGGGGACACTCTCGACCTCGTCTGGACCTCCCAACCGAGGTCTAGTCTCATAGACATTAGCCAGTGTGGGTGGTCTGATCACTATCTTATCAGTTGCTGGGTCCCGTCCGAGACCCACTTGCCCAATCCCCCTCACAAATGGAAAATGGTACGAAAATGGAAATCAATTGAGCCTACAGCTTTAGTGGATACCCTCCTCAGGTCCCCTCCCCCATAGTTGAAAAGCGAAACTTGGGTCAGGAATGTGAAACCCTCACGAACAGCATACATGCAGCTATTGACCACGTAGCACCAGAGAGAAGGGAAAGGGTCAGAGATAAGGGGAAAGGTGCACCCAGGTTCAATCAATCACTAAGGGAAACAAAGAAAAAGCTCCGGCACGCAGAGAGACAATGGCATAAAACTAACGACCCAGCTGAGCTAGATATCTATAAGACCCAGCTGAATACTATGAGATTAGAATCACTACAGCGGCAAACAGACAGAAAGAGACATTCAGAATCCTGAAGAAACTCAGCCAAAAATCAGAGCAGAAATCAGAGGGTGACTGCTTTGACTGCAACACATTCCAAGCTTTCTTCCTGTAGAAAGTGAGGGACATTCTCTCTGACATTGACAATATCTCTATTAATCATAGCCCGCTCCCCTGCCTCAGGAACCCCCCCAGATCAAATGCTTACCAGCTTCCCCAAATTAGATCCTGTCTCCCTTCCTCTACTTATGAATCAATTGAAACAGGCTCCACCGCAGACCCCTGCCCCCCCAGACTCTTCCAAATGGTGCTTCCCGGTCTGGAAAGTCAAATCATTACCATGCTCAACCACTCTCTGGAGTCCGGGTATATGCCATCTAAGCTAAAGGAAGCTAGAGTCACACCCCTTCCGAAGAAGTCAGGGCGGACGTGGCCAACCCTAAAAACTATAGGCCTATCTCCCAGGTACCCTTCCTCACAAAAGTTCTGGAGCAACATGTCCTTAAAACACTCTCATCCTTCCTGGAGGACCACCAACTTCTCCATGCTCGTCAAGCAGGCTTCAGATCTCACCTCAGTACTGAACTGGTCATGCTAGCAGTACTTGATGGAGCTTAGAACCATGGCTGACAGTAAAAGACACAGTGCCCTGATCTTATTGGACTTATCAGCGGCATTCCATACTGTCAGCCATGCGGAATTACTGACCAAACTCATAACCTTGGGCATCAGTGGTCGAGCTCACCAATGGCTCAAATCCTTTCTATCTGGCCAGTCCCAAAGAACTCAGTTAATTTATTTATTTATTTATTTATTGAAACAGTTTTATATAGCGCTGGCTAGACCCGAAGGTATCAGAGCGCTTTACATGAGAGTCAACAATGTAACAGAAAAAGATCAACAATTACACAATACATAAAAAAATAGACAATACATTAGGAGAGGAGAGAAAGGAGAGAGAAAAGCAGTGGAGGGGGCAGGGGAGGTGAGAAAGGGGGGATAACGGAAGAGACAACAAGGAGAGACGAAAGAAAGTCTGTCTAAAGACCGACTGGGTAGGTGATGACCAAGGAGGGAATCCACGACCCATCTCCCCTATAGCTAAACCAGGTAGATCCATCGGGCATCAGACAAAATAGTTCAGTCTCAATACATTGAGAGAGGAGAGAAGGAGAGATATAAATAGAGGGAGGATGCGGGAAGAGACGACAGGAGAGACGAAAGTAAGTCTGTCTAAAGACCGACTGGGTAGGTGACATCCAAGGAGGGAATCCCCGAACTGTCTCCCCTATAGCTAAACCAGTTAGCTCCATCAGGCAGCAGACAAAATAGTTTAGTCTCAATACATTGAGAGAGGAGAGAAGGAGAGACATAAATAGAGGGAGGATGCGGGAATAGACGACAGGAGAGACGAAAGGAAGTCTATCTAAAGACCGACTGGGTAGGTGGTGTCCAAGGAGGGAATCACTGAACTGTCCCCCCTATAGATAAACCAGGTAGCTCCATCGGGCAACAGAAAAAATAGCTAGATCTCAATTGACAAGGATAAATTCACAGATAACCAGGGTGGGGACTAAGGGCCAGGACAGGTGAGGGCAAATGTCAGTAGCAGGAGAGTGGAGAAGAGTAGAGCGGGGAGGGGTAGGGGGTAGGGGGAGTAGTGAGATAAGGTCAGGAGAGACGCAGGAGGGTTTGTTGCGGCTGTCATTTTAAGGCAGGTACAGGCAGTATTTCAGGAGCGATCACTGTGTGGGGTGACGGTATCGGAGAGCGCCCAAAGATGACTGCGGGCCACTATAAGAGTGTCAGGCTTGGCATGCCAGGCGTAGCATCGCAGCTTATATTCGTTTCACCCTGGCACCAATGGAAAGCAGAGCTGTTCTCGGGGAAACTCATGTCAGCCCAGACGCGTCAGAGGGTAGAACCGCCGTACGGGGAGGACTAATACACATAATAAATAAGGACATCAACCCCCCACCCAAAGATAAATGAAACTTAGCCCCAACACTATCTTAACCTATCCTATAAATATATCACACTAAAAAACTAACTATACCTATTCTAAAACTACTCTCAATATCCAAATACTACCAACACTAACTACACATCTAAAAACATTCTAACATTGTGGGAAGGGAGAAGAGGGGAGTGGGAGATAACATGGGGAGGTTCAAGGAAGTTCGATGTGTTGGCGGATTTCGTGAATCTAACGGTTCAGGTACAGCATCTCTGTACGAACGTCCCGCACCAACGTGTAGTTCCTCCGCATACCCTTCCACATCCCCATAATTGCCTCTGTCATCTGAGGCAGAGTTGTGGGGGGGACAAGCTCCTCCCTGGTTGTGGGGGGGAAGTGTCATCGTGGGTGGAACTGGCCCCTGGCTGCTTGTGGGTGGAACTGTCCTCTGGCTGGTCGTGGGTGGAACTGGCACCTGGCTGATTGTGGGTGGGACTGTACTCTGGCTGGTTGTGGGGGCAACAGGCACCTGGCTGGTTGGGGGGTGTACAGGCACCTGGCTGGTTGAGGGGGGAACTGGCATGTGGGCGGGTGTTACCAGCGCTTGCACAAAAGAGATTTGTCCCACACTGGCATCAGCGGTGGAGGGGGTGTGCTTTGCGGTGACCCCAACAGCCTCTGGCATAGAGCTCCATCTTCCTGCCTTCTTCTCTGACAGGTGCTTCCTTGCCATGTCCCGGTAGCCCTTCTTCACACGCCGGACATGGTGCCACCTTTCCTTTGTCACCTGGAAGGCATGCACCTGCGCTGGAGTCATGTTGTCAGTGGCGTGTGGGTCCCGGAATCGATCAACATCACCCTGTGTGATGGGTCGACGACCATCTTTGAATTTACAAAATTGCTCCTGCTGCTCTCCTGGCCTCCGCATCTTTGGGTATGGCTCCCCAACGACCTAATGCTTGTCCTCCAGCCGGAGGCTTGAAATACGGACTTGCCAGCAGCTTCAGGCCATTTCACCATCACCCACCGCTCCATGAGAAATCAGCGCGCAGCCTGAAACAACAAAATAGAAAAGAAATTACGGGCCGCTGGTGGCCCGGGTGCTGTGCCTGTGGGGATAAGGGGATGCTTAGTTGTGGAGTACCTCAGGGCTCGGCCTTGTCTCCACTCCTTTTCAATATATACCTGCAACCACTGATAACAGCCCTAGCCAACATGGACTGCAAAATATTCAACTACGCAGATGACAGACAACTCCTCCTCAGCATCGACAACACCCTCCATGCCCAGGCCCACGTACAAAATGTCCTCAGATTCACAGCGAGTTGGATGTCAGCAAACTCACTGAAAATCAATCCGGACAAGACAGAGGTCCTGGTCATCCCCACAATTAACTCTGTCTGGAATGATCACTTCTGGCCCCAAGAGTTAGGCCCACCCCCACTCCTGTGCCGGTCATGAAGAGTCTCTGTATAAAAATTGATTTCGAGCCTTCTATGGCCAATCAAGTTTCTTTGGTGGTCGGCACATGCACCGGCCTGATTAGACAGATGCGGAAACTTGCCCCCCTTCTGTCTACCACCTCACTTCAAATGATAGTGTTGGCTACTATCGTCTCAAGGCTAGATTACCGCTACTCCCTATACATTGGTCTCCCACTGAAACTTGCTAACAGACTTCAGGTGGTCCTAAATAACGCAGCAAGGCTGGTCTTCGATGTCCCCTGAGGCTTGAGCCGTGTGGACCAACGAATCTAAGTGGCAATCCTAACTCTTTTTAAAAATCTTTGGCAAACTGTGTGGATTTTAGCTGTGTTTTAACTTTGCACTTTGCACTTACCACTCGGTTCCTCTCCCGGAACCAAGGATTGGCGACTGCATCATGCGACCGCCATCTTGGGAGGGAAGAGGGTTACCGGGCTAGTCTTTTACTATTCCCTGCCTACAAAACTGGAAGCAGGCGCGAGCGCGCACATAGATGTCCCCTGAGGCTTGAGCTGGATGGACCAACGAATCTAAGTGGCAATCCTAATTCTTTTAAAAAATCTTTCGCAAACTGTGTGGATTTTAGCTGTGCTTTAACTTTGCACTTTGCACCTACCACTCGGTTCCACTTCCGGAACCAAGGATTGACGACTGCATCACGCGACCGGCATCTTGGGAGGGAAGAGGGTTACTGGGCTAGTCTTTTACTATTTCCTGCCTACAAAACAGGAAGCTGGCGCGAGCGCACACTTAGATGTCCCCTGAGGCTTGAGCCGGGTGGACCAACGAATCTAAGTGGCAATCCTAACTCTTTTTAAAAATCTTTCGCAAACTGTGTGGATTTTAGCTGTGTTTTTACTTTGCACTTTGCACCTTCCACTCGGTTCCTCTCCTGGATCCAAGGATTGGCGACTGCATCACGCGACCGCCATCTTGGGAGGGAAGAGGGCTACCGGGCTAGTCTTTTACTATTCCCTGCCTACAAAACAGGAAGCTGGCGCAAGCGGGCAGGCGTGCCAAAGGCAATCCCGTCTGCGCCTGTCCGCGCACGACCGGCGCACAGTGCCGGCCATGCTGTCTGTTTGACTAAAGAGGCTCTAAGTCCACACATCTACTCTAGTAGGCTTCTCCATAGCCTAAACACTACAAAACATAACACTGCATGCATTACATTCACGCCTCAACAGATTAACCTGAATCGGTCTGGAAAGCTGCCCAGGCTGCAAAAAAACTGCAGTCCGGACATCTATAAACCAACAGGAGGGGACAACAACACAAACAACCAGGGGCAAAATAGAAAGCAAGGTAGGAAAACAGTTTAAATGTGCCTTATTGAAGGCAAGATCCCTAGTCAAACATAGTAGCGAGGTAGCAGACCTAATCCAGGAGGAAGACATTATGATTGCTTTCATTACTGAGTCATGGACAGATGATGGGTCAGGATCAGACCTGATAAAAGCTACACCCTCGGGTTACACCTGACACACACATTAAATAGGCCGGTTAAAAAGGGAGGAGGTTTAGCAGTGATATACTTACAAACTAACTTACATATAACTAACAAACAAATTTTAGTGCATCTCCCAACCTGGAATGTGAGGCATTAGACTTCAAAGGCACATTGATCTACAGACCATCGGGACCTAGGAACCGGTTTATAACACAAGCAGGCACCTGGCTAGAAAAAGGGTTAAGCATGAGCTCATACACCTAGAAAGGGACAATGACGGAGATACAGCCAAGCTGATAGATCTAATGAATTCATTAGACTTATATCAACTGATCACTGAGGCCACACACACAGCTGGACACACACTTGATGGCATCTTCTCCAATAACAGCCATCTGAGGTTCACAAATACACTCCCGGTTATCTGGTCAGATCACAGGGTAGTGTTTTTTTGAGGGAGGTGGCATCAGTAGTTCAGGATATCCTGAAACCAGGGCTGAAACTAACAACCACCAGAGCAGGGGGTCGTATAAAGGCCAATGAACTACAAGATCAACTAGTCTCTAATACCCCTCTATTACCAGGAGATTTAGATAAGGCCACATCGGCCCATACTACCTGAAGTACCGAAAAATATGTTACAATCCAAATAGAGCCATACTTACAATAGCCCCAAATACCAATTACCAATAATCAGTCAGTTGGCAGTGTAGAAGGTCCAATCGTTTATTATAACAAACAAACTGCCAGAGGAGATCCTTGCGACCTAACCCCACGAGGTCCGCCAAGAAGACTGCTGGCACGTTATCAACAGATCACATATATACTGTTACATTTCGAAACCGTTACCTAAGAAGGAAAAAAATACAAGTTGGTACAGGTTGGTGCAGGGGAAAGACCATATATGGGAGACAAAGCTCTCTTAGTTTAGCCCAGCTCGTTATAGCAAGGTCGTGAGGGTAACTCCCTTCTGCTAACTCCGAGAGAGTCCGCACAGCGGCCCTTGGAATGTGCTTATCCAGCCTACCCCCACCTACAACCTTGACAGGCCTAACGTGCAGAAGCAGCAGTTGGCTACAGTGGCACTATTTCTCAGGAGAACGGCTTGAGCTAAATGCAATGATAGGTTTTCACTAATGCTGTAAGTGGACCAGGCCACAAAATGGCACCGGTCGAGTCAAGCGGTACTGCCTATGATTAGGTGCGAAAACATGCAATATGGCGTATGTTAATCCCTAAGTTATTACATATTGTGTGCATATTAGTGTATGCGTCCCTCCATTAGCCTACTAGGTACATCACGCTAATTGCTAAAAGTAACTACATGTTTTACTAGGCCCAAATCGAATTCTGGTTCCTCAAACCCTCCTTTTAGCGTGATGTAGCTAACTAAAAGGAAGTACTAATACTGGAAGACTTCCTCATCAATGGCCATTAACTCACGAATCTCCTGCTGGAGCATCTGAATCTTAGAAGGGACAGGGGGAGGGACAAACATGGCTGTCACCTTGGTGGCACAATAAGAGTAACAAGCCGGACCACATTGCATACAGAGGCAACAGGTGAAGATGATACCGGCCGCTCCAGCTACTATCATCAATAATTTCCAACCCCAGGTTGACAGAAGCCCCCAGAACCAGCTAGAGAGTGACCTGGACCCATTTTCGGAGTGCATTTCAGCCGCGATGCGATGCAACTTTTGGATAGCTAAGTGAACTGTGGGGGCGGAGTCTGGAATATACACACAGCAGGAGCTGCAGATCACTCGGCATGCTCCTCCTCGATCAGCCAGGATGACGTCAAGAACCATCCGGTTCTGGAGCGAAACGAGTCTCGTGGCCTGAAGCTCTACAGTAATATTGGTCATAATGTCGGTGGTGATGTTAATGACGTTCTCCACTATTCTGGACAATCGTCTTATTTCCCTACTATTGAATATTGGCCCCCAGAAAGGGACCAATCCTTTACTAAAGTCTGTAAACTGTTGCAAGGAGGTATCAGTCTGTTCAACCTCCGTCATTTGAAGCTGTCTTCGCTGTCTATTGGGGACTACTTTTGTACGATGGAGTTGGTGTGTTCTATGATAGTCTGATGGTGCTATGTATACAGGGGGGTACAAGAAGGACAGAGAACACTGCCCTGCCCATCCTCGCGGTAACCAAGTGTAAGCATTTTCCCCACAGACAAAATACACGTTTGGTGGTGTCAACAGTGGAGGGCTACTGAAAATTTACATTCTATAAGTATAATTGCAAACACTATTTTCAACTTGCACATGCCCCATTCCCTGTACACAGAAATCTGAGGACGTATTTAAAATGGGGACGGGCATAATGCGCTCACTAGTGACATTCCTAGCAACAAAATGTTGAAAATACTGTGAATGATTAAAATTAGCAAAATCATAAAGTTCATCTTTCTGCCAAGTACTATTTTCATTAACTGTATATAAATTCATACAAGCCTCTGGGTCCAATGATCCCCCCCCCCATTTCCTGCTGAGTCGAATCCCGGGTGTGTTTCGATGTAAGCTAAAATCATACTGTAATCCTTCTCTGTATATTGTTTGGGATTTTCTACATTATGGTTATACATAGCAGAGAACATTTGAAACCATGCTTCACAGCTACCTAAGTAGGACAAGGGCAGTGAGAGAAACAAGTCGTGTTTATGCATGACTGATGGCAAGAGCCCACAAACCCAACAATCGGTCATATTAGCAGTACTATGGGTTTGGTGGAGCATTTCTACAAATACATTCTTTGCATAAGTCTGGCGGTGTCTTTCCTTATGGGGCGCTAAGGTGAACATTAAGGGTTCAGGCGGGGCAATGGTAGAGGGCATCATAGCTTGCATAGGATACTTATACTCTAAATATATGAATATACTCATAAAAACAGCTAATATAACTGCTATTACTAACACAAAGGCTACTTTTACACGCATTGTCCAAGCAGAAAACATTGGCTCATAAAATGGCAAATATCGTGGTGCAATGGGACGCTCTTCTTCAGGTACAATACGACCAAAAGGGTACATTCCTAACTAAAAGTCCAAAACTAAACTCGGGCTCAGCAGTCCGTCCTGCCAGAGGGTTCTTCTCCCTGTGTCCGTCAGAGTCTCACAGGCAGACTCCTATCGTTCATCTCAAGAAAAACAAAACGTCGTTGTCAAAGGAATCCTGATGCACAACCTGGTCGTTCACATGTGTCAGTCTTTCTTTCTGAACAGAGCGCAACAACAAAGTTCCAGCTCTCAACCGGTTCAGTCCAGTGTCTCGCTCAGTACCTCAGACTCGAAATCTAGCAAACCCTTTCTTATGCAAGTCTTTCCTTATCTCCTAGCAGTGACGTCTGAGGCACCGTGATGTTTTCTTGGCCGTAGGTTGTATCGCACATGACCCGAAGCTTCCTGATCAGAAAATAGCAAAGAAGGTACCTTTCCTTCATCAGAGCCTCTGCTGACTGGGATATCAATGACCGGATTAAGGGCAATTGCGGATTCAGCTGAGACCGGGTCGCCCGATCCCGTCACTCCTTCTTCTTGCCTTTGCTCTGTTTCGCAGGCGTCGGAAAAAGGGACAAACGCAGTGGCTTTCTCTGTTTCCTGGGTCAAAATTCCACCAGATTGCTGCTGATCATAAGGAAGCTGGAGTGGCAGCCTTGTCAGATGGGAGGCAAGGATCCAATGCTTCCTCCCATCCACCTTTACCGCCGTCCGCGTTGCAAGCAGGACTTGGTGTGGTTCGGACCACCTCAGGGCCAAACTGGTGTCCCGCTCGTACTTCTTGACCAGTACCCACTGGCCAGGTTCCAATCGATTTCCGAGGCCCTCTGGCGGAGGCTGCAGTACAGATGCTCCCTGCTGATGAATAGAACAGAGGTCTTTAGTCAAAGTGTACAGGTAATCGATCAACATAGGGTATTCAACATCAGCAAAGGACCGTGGCCTAGGTACCCCCCATATGTTGGCTGGTCGTCCAAAGATAATCTCATATGGAGAGAGACCAGAACGTGAATGAGGGGTGACTCTTAATGACATGAGGGCCAAGATTAGGGTGTCAGGCCATTTTAAACCAGTACTCTCTTAAATTTTAGCCATCTTAAGATTCAAGATCCGATTATATTTTTCCACTAACCCTGCTGACTGGGGGTGTCGGGCTGCATGGAATTTCTGTTGTATTTGTAATCCATTACAGATGTGTGTAACAAGGGCCCCATGAAAGTGCCCCCCATTGTCCGACCAAATCAAACGGGGCAAACCGAATCTTGGTATAAATTCTTTGATAAGAGCTTTTGCTGTAGCCAAAGCACTGTTCTCTTTAGTTGGGTAGGCCTCAACCCATTTACTGAAGGCACAAACCAATACTAAAACGTATTTTAATTTGTTGACGCGCTCCATGTGGATATAATCCATCTGGAGTACTTCAAACGGTAAGGTTGGGGGTGTAAAACTTCCACTCAAAACACTCTCTGCCTTCCCCGGATTGTATGGCAAGCCGACCATACAGTATTGGACCAAACGGACAGCCGTCCTTTGTATGTTAGGGTTATTCCATACTGGGTCTAACAAAGCACAAATTCCCTTAGCTCCAACATGGGCTGGACCGTGGGCCATAGTTACAACGACTTGCACCAATGCATTGGGTAATAGCCATCTTTGCTTTTCTGTCAAATCAACCCAACAGTTATTCTCATCCAACCTCCCCACTTCCTTCTCCCATCGCTCTCATTCGGTTGGAGTGGCTTCCTTCTGTAGTTCTTTCACACTTTCTATGGTATTATCAAACAAGTCAGATTCCTCCACCCATCTTGCAGAAGACATTACAAACATAGTCGATATTGTAGACTGAGCCGTTTGCTTGGCAACCTGGTCCGCAAAAGCATTCCCCTCGCTCACTTCGTCCACCACTGCTTTATGGGCGCTACATTTTATTATGGCTAGCTTTTTTGGCAAGGTTAGGGCATCCAGTAATCGTAACACCAGGGGACCATTCTGTATTTTCTGACCATGAGAGGTGAGGAAACCCCGCTCCCTCCACAGCCGCCTAAAGCTATGGGCCAGGCCAAAGGCGTATTGGCTGTCTGTGTAAATGTTAACCTCGAGTCCCTCACTTAATTCACAGGCTTGTAATAATGCCACCAATTCAGCAGCCAGTGCTGATCGATGGGGAACTCAAGATGTTTCAACTACCGTTTTCAAGATGGTGATTGCATATGCAGCTGTTGTTGTTCCATCTGCTAACTTGAAACAGGACCCATCCACATATAACTAACCCTGAGGGTCAGATAGAGGAATGTCTGTGAGGTCAATCCTACCCTTCGTTTCTTCCTCAGTTCGGAATATGCAATTGTGTACATCATTTGCAGTTTCACTCGAAGGGAGTGGTAGCAATGTGGCAGGGTTTAACGTGGCACATCGCGTAATCGTAATATGTGGAGAAAATAGTGTCAATTCATATCCAGTGAGGCGTGCACTCATAAGATGCTGTCTTAGTTTTATTTAGCAATGCATCCACAGCATGCGGTACCATCACTGTTAGACTAGAATTTATAACGAGTCCTTCCAACTGCCGGATGGGCACCGCAACAGCTGCTGTGGCCCTCAGACAGCTAGGAAGTGCTCTAGCGACATTATCCAATGTGGCCGACAAATAAGCGCAAGGTCTTTGCTTACCACCAAATCCTTGCATTAACACTGAAAGCGAGCAACCGCCGACCTCATGCACGTATCGTACAAAGGGTTTACGGTAATCAGGAGTACCCAAGACGGGTGCAGAACAAAGAGCAGATTTCAAAGAGTCAAAGGAATGCTGATATTCTTCTTTAGTGGTTAAATGCTACAAAGGTTTAGCAAGAAGAGAAAAATTAGGTATCCATTGGCGACAGTAAGAGGTGATGCCAAGAAAAGCACGAACTTCACGCTGGGTGCGAGGGAAAGACATGTTAGAGATGGTAGTAATACGCTCAGGAGTCAAACGCCTACCCTCCTTCGACAGTAGATGACCTAAGTAGGTCACCTCCTGTCGACAGTATTGAAACTTAGATAGGGACACCGTATTGCCTTTCGCCGCCAGATGGTGCAGTAATTTAACAGTAGCATACTTACAGCCTTCCTCGGTGTCGGATGCTATCAACAAGTCGTCCACGTACTGCAAGAGCATGTTGCCTTCGGGCAAGACTAGGTCACCCAACAGAGCCTTAAGGGCCTGACTATAGAGGCTTGGACTCTCAGTATAGCCTTGAGGTGCACAACAGAATCTGAAGCTTCGGCCAGATAACGAGAAGCCAAAGATCTGCCTGCTATCAGGATGGATAGGGATACTAAAGAAGGCATTCTTCAGATCAATGACCGAAAAATATTGGGCAGTAGGCAGGATCATCGTGAGTATAGTGGTGGTGTCGGTCACTACAGGGTACTGCGGTACTACAATCTTATTAACTTCCCGCAGGTCTATCAGAAAACAATAGGCATCAATATTCCCTTGCGGTCCAGAATCAGGAGATTTCTTCAAAATCAGAAGAATCGGGCTGTTACAGATATTGGCCGCTGTCTCCTCAACCACCCCTTTATCAATTAAGTCCTGAATAATTGAGAGCAAAGCCCGCTCTCCAGCCGGCAAAATTTTGCACTGCGGTATGCGCGGTAACTTTAAACCAGGTTTTAGCATGATATGGACGGATGGGATGTCTAATTTCCCAACATCCGCATCCCCTTTTGCCCATAACGCAGTAGGGATGCTATCGAACTCGGGGGGAAGAGGCTCATTTTTAGCAAAACATTGTTTCATCTTGTCGGTGTGGGGTTGTATCATTAAATAAACCCCGTCTGGGGAGCAGTATATTTTTGCATTCCACCTTTTTAACATATCCAGACCCAATAAATTCTCACCACAATGCGAAGTCAACAGAAAGGGTGATTCAACAGTAGCAGGACCGATCGTGAAGGAGAGGGGTTTAGAGATGGGGCTTACCACCGGAACTCCCGAAAATCCCACAGATACATTATTTTGCCCGGACAGAGCCGCCCCTGGAACCAATGATCGAGCAACTGAACTTTTCATTGCTCCTGTGTCAATCAGAAAATTCTCAGAAGTTCCCATCAATTCCCCTCTCACATAAGGTCCTTGTTGATTGACTGGGATCGACACTTGGCCCCTACTCTGTCCCTGGCTGTCCTACGGGTGAACATACCCATCCTGATCTTCAAATGCGTAATCCTCATTGTAATACTGTCTACCTTGGGGGTTATCAAAGTGGTTCCGTTCAGACTTGCCTTGAGTCGCCTCTTCTCTATGCATATCACTCCGGTCTGGGCCACCTCGTCCCCGTCCTCATCCCCGAACTGCTCCGTTCTGGGCAAGCAATAACGGACATTGTGCTTTCCAATGTCCTTCCTGTTTACAATAAGCACACTGATTTAACCCTAACGACTGGGCCGCGCCTCTGCCTGTTCCCGCCCCTCTAGATACGGGCCCTCTGACTCCTCTCCCCCCTCCTTGTCCTCGAACGACTTGCTGTAACAACACTCGTGTTTTAAGATCCTTGGCCTTTTTCTCCACTTTATCCTTACTCTCATTTTCCCTATGCTCATAATATTGGGCCATGCTTAATATCACGGAGAGGGTAGAGGTAGTCCAGGTACTCTCGGCAGCCTGTAACCGCACAGAAATTTTGAGTGCCAAATTCGTTACAAATCTATTTACAAACAACTGTACCCCGCCTTCCGTGGCTAGGTCCTGTCTGCTAAAATAAAAAAAAACTCCCTCGAACCGAGTGAAGAAGTCGGAAACACTCTCGTATTTCTTCTGTCTACAAGCTGTCAATTTATCCCAGTCAACTTTACGGGGGGAATCGGTGTGTGCATGTAAGCTATTATTTTCGCTGGCAAAGTGATGATTTCGTTTCTAGGCTTATCTCCGGGTTTGCAGTCTCGGAACCAGTCTTTCAACCCGTTCCAAGACCCCCCTAGCTTTGCAGCATGATCAGTGTCATGAACCTGTCGCCATATGTCGACCGGAACCAACAACCCGAAGAATAGTTCAATATCCGCTAATGTCATTACAGCTGAGGCTGCGGCTTCAGTTAGCTCTTTGTAGTAAGCGGTGGGGTTCTTGCGGGGATCAGGCAATTGTGATTTTAGAGCAAGAACCTCACTTCTTTTCCACAGAGTGTACACCCAATGCTCCTGAAACCGGGCCTCTACTTGAGCTCTTATAACCTGGTCAGCACCATCACGTGCTTCAGGAACTTCGGGATGAAAAATAGGGTGTACTTCCCTCATGGGATGCTGGGAAGCCCAATTGGGACTTTTTACAAACATTCTGCCTTGATATTTCACTAATGTTTCTACGTTTTTGTACACCTCTACCGGAGTCATGTCAAACTTATGAGTCCGGTCTCGGATGTTATACAGTATTTGGGGTGCCATCCCATCCTGGAAGCATAGTTCCCAGGCCTCGATAAGATAGCAAGACATTTGATATAAAGCATGTTGCTGCATAACTGGTTCGAGATCCTTTATGGTACTCCACAAATCAGCTACTGTATATACATCTTTTCGCATCCATTTAGCTGCCTGATCTGCTACAGCCTCTTTCTCACTATATCCCAAGGAGGCTCTTGTGAATAATCGTCTAGCATCCATACCACCCGGTTCCCCCAGCGGTGTGCGCTCCCTATCTCCGGGGGTCGTACTAGCTGATTGGGAGGTCCATATGGGGCTCGGGTGGCCAACACCATATGGGAAGTTCCCGGGGGTTGCCATGTGTCAGGGATAAGGGTAGCCGTGTCTATCGTTGAGGTAGGTGTGGTATGCGTAGTACCTAGGAAAATGAGAGACACGTCTGCCTCCGGGGCGGAGGGTAGGGAAGCGGTAGCCAACTGAAGAGGCACAGCGAGATATATGCGTTGAGGCGCATACGGTGGGGGAGGCCGTTTATTCAATAAATCCTCTATCTCATCTTCCGCTTCGTTTCGAGTCACATAACTTTTATCTACTTGTAACCTAAACTGCCTATCCGCATACTCAATATTTTGCTCGGTCTGATTTTTATCATGAGCAATGGCTTTCTGGGTTACAGTCTACCCTGCTGTATCTTCATTAATTTCTCGGACCGTATGCGTCTCCACTTTGCCTCTTTCTGTCATTTGTTAAGAGTATCAAACATAGATTGTCTGCTGCGTTTGGCGAACAGACGATCTTGCAGATACTGGTTCTTTTTCTCATCAAAAGATCCCGTCTTTGGCCACTGGAGTTCTACATTATTTTTAGTGTATTTACTCTACAATGTATTAAATAGGAGGGGTCGAATACCATGCTTACAATACAAATCATGGTTGGGAGTTCCCTCTGGAGGGGCTGGTTGGCTTTCATCCAGCCTTGTACCTCCTCGGTCAAAACAGCCAAAACATAGTTTACTGAAACATGGCATTGCCCCTTTTCTAGAATTGAACTACTTGTAGCTAAAAAGGAAAAGAATTATTTACAACACTCTCATACACATGGCCATGTTTGCATTCAAATTCAATCTCACAATCTTGCATGAATAAAGTGGCTGCAGTTTCACATCAACATAAAACAACAAAACAGACGTATTTTCCAAACAAAAGGTGGAGCCCGTCTACTCCCACCTATGGAGAACTCTTTCCAAATCCCAAAGACCCAAAAATCAAACAGTCTTGTCCTTAGACTGCCTAGAGATAGCCACACAGGTTCCTCTAAACCACAGACCGACCTACGGACCATCCGACAGCATTCATGGTTCACCTCCCGAACTATTCCGGCTAAGCCCGCTTTTTCAAGCGCCGCTCCAGATTTGTCCAAGTGCTACCCAATCTCAGCCACCGGCGTTTCCGAGAGCAGTCCGGCCGGGTGTAAACTTCTTCCACAAGTTACACTAAGGCGTCTGGTTTTAATCTCTAGTTATTTCAAAAATCCAAAACAGGGACGTCCGCCCATGCAGTCTCAATACTGCCCCGTCAGACCCCCTATTCGAGTTCTCCGTGACCCGAGGTCACCAAATTCCAAGTTCCTAATTCAAATCCGAAGGCTATCCAACACAAAACAAGACAAATCACTCACCTGGTGCACTCAGTTCCGATTGTGCGTTCTTCACTGCCAATTCCTGTTAGACCAATGTGGTCCATTCCCGGGTTACACCCGAAGGACTCCGGCGGTGGGGTCACTAGCAGCTGGGGCTCTCTCGATCGGGAGAGCGGAGCAGACCCCAAATTCTTCGGTCGATCCTCCCCCCGATCAAGATCACCATTTCCAATGTCCCGTTCCTTTCTGATTACAGATGAACAATTCCAACGCGGAGTCCCGGCGGAGTCACCAACTGAAGTTCCGAAAAATATGTTACAACCCAAATAGAGCCATACTTACAAATAGCCCCAATACCAATTACCAATAATCAGTCAGTTGGCAGTGTAGAAGGTCCAATCATTTATTATAACAAACAAACTCTGCCAGAGGAGCTCCTTGCGACCTAACCCCACGAGGGCCGCCAAGAAGACTGCTGGCACATTATCAACAGATCACATATATACTGTTACATTTCGAAACCGTTACCTAAGAAGGAAAAAAATACAAGTTGGTATAGGTTGGTGCAGGGGAAAGACCATATATTAACCCTGGGCGTAGTGGGCGTAGTGGGGCTAGGCGAAGCTTCGTGAAGCAGGCATGAATCTACGCCGACCCACGCGCTTCGCGTAGCCCCACTACGCGCCGCCCGCCTCCCTCCCGCCCTCTTTTACAGCCCTAATTTGGATTTTTGATAAGTTAAAAAGTAAAGAAAAGCACTTACCTTTTATGCGGCGTCCCGGGGTTCCATCTTCTTGTTTGCGCCGACTTCTTCCAAACCAAATGCGCATGCGCGGGCGCCCGCGCATGCGCATTTCTCGTAAGAAATGCGCATGCACGTCCGCCCGGGCATGCGCATTTGGTTGGATGAAGTCGGCGCAAAGAAGAAGATGACACCCCGGAACGCCGCATAAAAGGTAAGAGCTTTTCTTTACCTTTTAACCTATTAAAAAACCAAATTAGGTGTTTTAGGGCGGGCGGCGGGCAACTTCGCTCCATCCACGGGTGTGCGTAGTGTTGCCTACTACGCCTACTTTGCGAATCGCGTAGTAGGCAACACTACGTGCATCCGTGGGCGGAGCGAAGTGCTCTGCCCAGGGTTACCATATGTGGGAGACAAAGCTCTCTTAGTTTAGCCCATCTCGTTATAGCAAGGTTGTGAGGGTAACTCCCTTCTGCTAACTCCGAGAGAGTCCGCACAGCGCCCCTTGGAATGTGCTTATCCAGCCTACCCCCACCTACAACCTTGACAGGCCTAACGTGCAGAAGCAGCAGTTGGCTACAGTGGCACTATTTCTCAGGAAAACGGCTTGAGCTAAATGCAACGATAGGTTTTGCTGTAAGTGGACCAGGCCACAAAATGGCGCTGGTCGAGTCAAGCGGTACTGCCTATGATTAGGTTTGAAAACGTGTAAAATGGCGTATGTTAATCCCTAAGTTATTACATATTGTGTGCGTATTAGTGTATGCGTCCCTCCAATAGCCTACTAGGTACATCACGCTAATTACTAAAAGTAACTACATTTTTTACTAGGCCCAAATCGAATTCTGGTTCCTCATACCTGGTTAGAAGCAGCAACAAACAAGCTAGCCCCAAGGAAAACTGTCCAAAATAGGAGGGAACGGCCAAGGTCTCCTTGGTACTCCCAGAACCTAAGAGAAAGTAAACTTCTCTGTAAACATCAAGAAAGGGTATGGAGGAGGGAGTATAATGCCAAGGAAAAAAACAAATACAAACTGCCTATCAGATTATAAGAAACTACTGCATAAAACAAAACAAGATTTTTTTGTAAAGAAAATACGGTCTGCAGAAAACTCCACCAAAGAACTATTTAAAACAGTTACTGCCCTAGCCCACCTCCCTTCAAATCCTGTTATAACCAGTCAAGAGTTGTGTGATGAAATCGCCAGCTTCTTTTTTAAGAAAGTTGAGGATATCTATGTCACATCAGCCTCTCTGGCAATCAGTCATTTGTAGGTATGCTAATCTACTGCCCCCCTGGATCCAGATCTAAATTTCTCAACAACCTCAACAACTTAATCGAGGTTACTGCTGGAGCTCCACAATATACTATACTAGGAGACTTCAATTTCCATCTTGAATCCCCATGCAACACTGATACCATTGCTCTAATTAACGATCTGTCAGCAGCCGGATTCCAGCAAATTGTTGCCCAGCCCACTCATGAGGCAGGCCATACCTTAGATGGGGTATTTACCAATAACCCTTATATTACGATTTCAGATGTGATCCCCCTTATCTGGACTGACCACTCAGCAGTCAGTTTTTCCATAAAAATCAAATCTCCACCTTCTCTAACCGGATTATCTTCTCCCATCTCTTTCAGAGACTGGAAAAACATCAATACTTCCCATCTTGCTTCTATGCTGACCGAGAGCACAGATTATAAAAACCTTCCATTTTTCAGATCCTTGAAGGCCTTGACGCCACAAAAAATCAAGTGATCCCTATTCTTTAGTGAGTTCAATTTTGTGATCACATACAGACCTAGAGCCCAACAGACTAAAGCTGATTTATTATCACATAAGGGACATGACAGCCAGGACACGAGTCAGGCACCTCCAAAAACATCACAGCTCAGAACACCTCATTGGGCTATGTGACCAAGACCCATTTCTAGACAAAGTCCACCAATGCACTAAACAAGCAAACATAGACAAGTGGGTGGACAAAGAGAATAATTACATGTGTGATGGGTTGCTTTATCACGGCACTACATTGTATATCTGCAACAGGAAGTCTTGACCTGCGGCACAACATTCCATTAGCAGGGCACCCTGGGATACAAAAAAACACTAGCAAAATGCAAACTGTTGTTTTTCTGGCCAGCGTTGTCCAAAGATGTGCACAACCATGTCCAAACATGCCCCATATGTACCTAGAAAAAAACTTGCCACACTGCTCCTGTGGGTTTATTGCATCTATTGCCAGTGCCCCTAAAACCATGGCAAGATGACAGCTTGGACTTTATCACTGATTTGCCGGCTTCCAACAGTTATACTACCATATGCGTAATCGTGGACCTGTTTTTAAAAATGGTGCATTTTGTTGCCTTAAAACAGATATCAACTGCGAAGAGCATCTCCCGTTTGTTTGTTCAACACATAATGCATTTGCATGGACTTCCCTCAGTCTTTGGATCAGGCAGAGAACCACAATTTGTTTCCCAATTCTGGCTCAACTTGTGCACTTCTTTGGATATTGACACTCGACTCTCTTCTGCCCACCACCCACAAACTGATTGGCAGACCGAATGAGTAAATCTGGCCCTGGAACAAACCCTGAGGTGTTTATTGACAGCCAATACCACTGCGTGGGAGACCTTACTACTGCTGGCAGAATTCACCTACAATAATTCCAGACACACCACTATCACCGTATTTCCCTTTTACTCTGTAACTGGGAAAAACCCACATATGTAACCTGAGGATGTTGCAAGCCAGACTAGGCATGTACCCACTGCAGAAGAATTTGTAATGCATTTGTCCCTACAGCAATACGAAGTACTCAAGCATCTCCGAAAAGCAAAAGCAGACATGATGAAGTAGGCCAATAAACATTGAATGCAAGCCTCTAATTATCAGAAAGGGGATCATATTTGGCTCTCCACAAGACATAAGACATCTACTGCTCCAGGAACCATGCAAATTACAACCTTGAAAGGTGGGTCCCTTCCCTGTGGACAGTATAATCAATCTGGTAGCTGTATACCTCCTATTACCCGATTACTTACCTATCCATCCAGTATTCTGTGTGTCCCTCCTAAAACCATACTGTGCCAGAACTGCCCAGCACATCCACCACCTCCGATAGCTATCGATGGACAGCTAGAATTCGAGGTACAATAGATCCATGATGCCAAAAGAGTGAAAGGGCATTTATATTACTTCATAGAGTGGAAAAGGTATGGCCCTGATGATCAATCATGGGAACCATCTGCCGATGTGCACGCCCTCATCTGGTTTGCCTCATTCAGGCATGCCATCCCGACAAACCATGCCCAGTAAGTCCTTCTTTGCAGGTGGAACTGTCATGACACTGAATTCCTTGTGTTCTCACTCCTCCTGTACCTTGTGGGTGGGGGGCTTGCGGGATCGAGTAAACATCTCAATGCCTCCCTGGATGTTCCCTGGACTCATTGCCCCAGAGGCTTGACAATATTCTTGGCATGCTAATTATCCACCTGGGGACTACATCACTGAGTCATGAAACACCATATGAATATAAATATATATACACATTTTGATTGTGTGATTAATTAAAATCATTGCAATATCTTCTCAATAAATACAATGGTAAAAAATGAAACGCAAACAGAATTCAGTTGTGTAAGCAATGGACTACAGTATTTTCATACATGTTCTGTTTCCAAATAATTATCAAAGAATATATGGGCATAAAACTACATATAAATAAAATCCCCTATAACATATGGGAAACAGAATATAAGATCATGTCCAATATGTATACAAGCAGCTGTACTTGAAATTGCAAATTCTACTGGCGAAGGATGCCATTAGACTTATTCTTCCTTACTGTCAGGCTCGCTATTCCAAGGGACTATGGGGCATATTATCAACAAATAGCGATATTTATCGCTAAGTAGGGTTAGCAGCAGTAGGGTTAGCAGCAATTTTTTTATCGCCGCGCATCACCGGATTTTATCGGTGAGATAACGTGCTATTAGCAACGTTTATCTCAAAAGCGATAACATTTCCGGCGATGGCTGCGAAATCCGTGAATATCGCTGAGAATACAGCGATATTCACGCATTATCGCTAACAGGGTCTTATCCATTATATCCACTTCCCATTGGATATAATGGCTAAGAACTGGTCTGAGCAGGCGTTAGTTTTTGGAGATATTCGCGCTTAGCGCGAATATTTCCATCGCTACGCTTGTGTTGGTAATAGGCGATAGCTTTCAGTCGCTAACAGGTTGGGTACGCCCACTTTGCATGTCATTAGCGATAAATATCGCTGACATGCAAAGCGGGCCCCAAACCGCTCGCTGTCGCCTACAAGCTGTCGCTAACTGCTGTTAGCGACAGCTTGCTAATAAGGGGATAGAATTATCGCCGCTTACCAGCTGAAAACGGCCGCTAAAGCGGCGATAATTTCCTATCGCCCCCCTTGATAATAAGCCCCTTCAATCAGTAACTTTAAACTGTGCAAAAAGCTAAAAAATAAAGTGCTAGGCCAACAAACGTCTCAGCTGAAAAAGTGAACCCACCCAGTCAGAGATCTCCCTATGCACTAAACATATCAAAGCAGAGTGGGGCTTTTCATCAATCACATCATAACATCTGCTCTATAGGACCAAATTCAGTGATACCAGCATGTGCAAAGAAATGCAAGAAAATAAGGCGTGAGGACAGCGAGGATCTAAGCTCGAAATATGTGGAATAAAGTGCAATTGTAGTATCAGACTTCGTTGGAGCTTTCATTTTGTTCCATCAAGGGCAGCCTCTCCGGGAGCTGAACAAAGTGACATAAGATATACGAAAGGGCTAATAAAGAGCCCATGTGCATGATTTTCAACAAACTGAATGACATCTCCCTACGCAGCGAACCTGTCAGAGCAGGGTTTGGCTTTTTATCCTTAGTGTCATAACAACTGCTCTGAAGTATCAAATTCAGTGACACCAACATGTTAAAAAAAAACACAAGAAAATAAGGTGGGAGGGAAAGCGAGGCTGTAAGATTGAAAGATGCAGAATAAAGTGCAATACTAATGGCAAATGTAGTTGGAGCTGTCATTTTATTCCATCAAAAGCCTCCTCTCCGGGAGCTGAACTGAGTGACATAAGGTATACAAAAGAGTAAATAAACTGCCTATATTCATGCTTTCTAACAAGCTGGATGACACTGACATCGAACAAATTAGGAGGCAGAGTTTTTGTTGACTCAGTTACACCTAGCTTCTTTTAGGGCCGTTCTTGCCACCTGCATGAATTTGACAGCTTTAAGTGCTCCAGTGCTTTATTTAAGTGAGCACTTCATGGTCTCTGCTGCTCACTGTATATTGTTTTTTACACTGCCTTCAGAGATCCTGCTAGAGCCTTCAACATTAGATAGAAATATTTTGCGGTTGTTGCCAAGCATTCATATTTCTGCTATGTGAGGCCAAACTCCTATTGTATCAGGCTGTTAAGTGTGTATTTTGATAGCTGAAAGATGCACTTATATCCTTGACAGTGGACTTTCTCTATTAGTATATCACATTTTCTTGAGAAGCATGTTATGCATTGCCTACTGTGGGTATCAGATTTGCTGTGATGACACTCCTGATTGCTACTGTTGTTCAGCTATATAATTTACCATGCGATTTACATAGGGCATATATAGTGATTTCATCCTGTTCCCTGTGTCACTGAACCAGGCTCCTAGGTTATTATAGCTCTTTGCTGATGCTATCGTGAAAGGACCCAGCCTCCATTTTTGCGATGTTTTCCTTGTATAACGGCCAAAAATCAACACTTGGGGTTAAGTTATGCGCATCATAAGACACCCATTCATTCATTCATTCACTTTCATTGGCAACCAGCTCATTACATTCGTTAAAAGTATGTGAGGCATCTAATGCCTTAAGGAGCCCTATCTCTGTTTGTTTGAAAATTAGCAAATCATCTGCATACGATAGTAGGAGCACTTTCTTTTGACCTATCTTTAGTATGGTTAAATTGGGGTTCTGTAGCTCACTGCCTAGTTCTGCCGTATATAAGTTACAGAGGGTTGGCACTAGAACACATCCTTGCTTCATGTCCCGGTCTGTATCGAATTTTGGTAATAATGTCTCCCCCACCAGTTTTACTAGGGCGGTTGACCACGAATCTGGGGAACTGGGTTTGAGTCTTGGCAACGACGCTGAACATCCTGTGATTCTGGGCAAATCACTTAATCTCCCCGTGCCTAACAAAAATGAATGTGTCCTCATGTAATGCAACTAGTGCTATGTAAGGTGCTCTGATAACCGATTCGGGTCAATTTCGCGCTATATAAAACTCCTTAAAATAAAATAAAATACTCTCACCCAGGTCCAGCTTTAGATTTAAAGGATGACATTCAAGAGGTTGTCTGGGATTTTCTAGTTTCAAAACTTTCCTATAGTTTGCTCCTTACTACCCCATTGAATGCGGTGGAGTGGTTTACGAAGCAGGCAAGCACTGTTAAATTGTTTTTAACATTGGCTTGCAGTGCAATGTAAGATAAGGCAATAGCATTGTCAATGGTGACGGCCCCTTTATGAAAGTTGGTTTGGTAGAAGGGGAGTAACTCTTCTTCTTCAACCCATTCTGTTAATTCCTTCAGTAAGGGTACTGGCAGAGGCCTTACCCCTCTCTATACATAGGCACAGACAGGTTTCAGGGACGTTATAGTTAAAAATTTGCTTTAAAAAACCTTAGAAATACACTGAAAAAAGCACAGGTTTCAGGGATGTTGTAGTTAGAAATTAGCATTTTAAAAAACCTTAGATATTCACTAAAAAAACACAGGTTACAGGAACATTATAGTTATGTTGACATTTCACTCATACAAAACCAGAGCAATTCAGCCATTATAGTTAGGCTAGCTAACTATAACTTGCGCCCTCACAATGCACTGCTGATGACGGGATATAGTACCTCACTCATGACAAGATTCATGACATCACTGATGATGATTATGCCGAATTCCACTACAAAGGTTTTACTAGGAATCCTCGGTCGACTAGACCTTTATTACCTGCTGAAAAGTGTAAAGGAGAAACACAATGCATCCATGACAAAGTATTATGGAGGACCTATTTTATAAAACTCTGAAGGATCACAGACTCCGAATTCCAATTTAGGGGTTTAATTGCAATGCTAAAATTAACTGAACATACAAGAACCTCATGACGAGGTTGTAAAAATACATAGGCACTAATACAAAGCACAACCTACAAATCAGTCTAATCAGGCGCAGCATAAAAAGAATGAGCAACTCCAAAAATACTAAACAGGCGATAACTGCCCCAACATCTATAGTAGTATTCATCGGTGGCAGTAAAAGAAATCCGTTAATCTATCCCTACACTATCCCTAAAGTGGCATCTCTACTTAGCATTTTCTTTCTTTATTTTTTTTTATTCCTCATATACCAATGATGGGTATTCCAGATAGGGAACCTTCTCCTCCCCTTTCAACGTTACGATGTTCCATCGTCGAAAATTTGGTACCAAAGGAGAGAGGAGAAGGGAAACCCTTCTAGTCTTAGCTGTTCGCTTTATCCACTCCAAACCTTTTAAACTGGAGAGCCCTTGGTTAGGTTGGAGACTAAACACCAACAGTACCCAGGTGAAATCATCGGAATACTCTCATCTGTTCGGCCAGGCCAAAAGGGCCACCCAGATCTTATCTTGGCTAGAGCTATAACAGGCTATATCAGACTCACTAATGTATATAATATATTTCCGGCAATCAGAGAAGGTAGGAGCATTTTCAGACTTCCAGACCTTGCAAATTTCTCCCCTAGCTAAGATCATTACGTAAAAAATTTATTTGGTCCTCATATCATTGAGATGATACTCTACATCTAAGCCAAAGAGGATCATCCTCGGTGTAATCACAAAAGGTATGCCCAAGACTTCTGCTATAAATTCTTCAATTTTAGACCAAAAAAGTATGTCTTGGGCACTCTACAAACATGTGCTGATCATCCGCGGCAGGAAATTTACACCGTGGACAGTAATGTTCAAGGCTCGTCATCTTTACTAGTTTTTTTGGAGAAATATATGCTCTATACAGAGTGAATAGGTGGTTTCGTTTTAGGGGAGCGGACTTCACTACTGTATTTAGCATACTAAAGGAATCCCCCCACAAGACCATTAGGTTATTGCAATCTAGGCCTTCTGCTCCCCCCCCCCAGAGCTTATTGAGTTCTACTTCTGTGACATCATCTTTCTCAATCAAGGCCTCATACCAAAAGGAAATCTCTTTTTTCCATCTCCCCTTTCTATTTACCAAGTCAAACTTAGGGCTAGATGTAAAATTCCATGATGTAGTAGCCCACCAGCCAGATAGCTGGTAGTATTTAAACCTGATAAGAGTTCCTCCTGTTAGCCTAGAGAGAGAGTCCCACCCCAAGAGCTGTGAGTTATCTTGTAAGTCCTTCCACTGCATAATGCCAGCTACTTTGAGGGGAATTGATAGTTGGTCCTTGAAGCATTCTGGGGTCCCTGGGGAGTCCCATATCGGGGCCTGAGGCGCATAATACGGGATTCCTAGCTTTTTTCTTACGAATACCCAATTTTTCAAGGCTGCGCCTAATACTTTTAATCTTACCTTCTTGTAAAATCTGGGATCCCCGAATTTAAATAAAAATAATTCATGTCCTTGGGGGATGCCATGTAATAATGCCTGAAATAGACGACCCAGAGAGGACGTATCAGCCTTATCCGCCATTAGTCTGAAGTTTTTAAAATGAAAAGAGTGGCAATATTGAAGTATGTCTGGCAATGCAAGTCCTCCTGTTTTCAATTTTCTCCTCAATTTTCTCCAGGAGATTCTAGGCGATTTTGAGTTCCAAATGAAAGATCCAATTTTCCCCTGTATTTTAGCTTTGTCTTTTGGACTAAAAGTTAGGGGTATTGAATTGAACAAAAAAGTAACCGTAGGCAAAATAACCATCTTTATTAAGTTCACTCTTACGAAGATATTTAGTGACAACCCGGACCAACGCTGCAGAAGCTCGCAGATATCCTTATAAACTCTATCTAGATTAACTTTAGACGTCTCTGTGATGTCCTGGACCAGACGTATTCCGAGGTATCTCATTCAAGGTTTCACTTCAGGGAATGTCACCTCCTGATTCCACTGCATGATCTCTGTTTTTCTTTTATTAATTTTATACCCCGAAATCTCCCCAAAGGCTTCTGCTTGGTCAAAGAGTCGGGGGATCGCCACTTCTGGATTGGAGGTGAACATTAAAAGATCATCCGCATATAAAGCAATTTTTAAATCCAATTCATTTATGGAAAAAGGTTTGATCAAATCATCAGATCTTAACTGAATAGCCAAAGGTTCAATATATAAATTGAACAATAATCGGGAGAGTGGGTACCCCTGCCTTGTACCGCGGAAGATTTGAACCCAATCTGTGAGCAAGCTATTGACGAGAATCTTGGCTTTAGGATTAAGATAGAGTGCTTTTATAGATGCTATAAAATTTGTTGGAATACCAAATCCAGATAGTGCTTCCCACAAGTTCAACCAATTGACTTGGTCAAAGACCTTGGCGGCATCAATTGCTACGATGGTTAAAGGAAGTTTCCCATCTGTAGCAAAATCAATAGCGGCAATAGCCTGAGAAGTCAGCTCATTCAACTGCCTACCCGGCATGAAACCTCTCTGATCCTCGTGTACCACAGATTTAATTACTTTAGCCAATCTCGCCGCTAGAACCCCTGCAAAGATTTTATAATCAGTATTCAGCAGCGAGATTGGCCTATAGGACTCAACTATCAGGGGATCCTTATTGGGCTTCAAAACCAATTTAACTGTTGCCTCTAGCCAGGTTTGTGGGATGGGCTTACCTGCTATATGTATTTTATTAAATAGAGACGTAAGAATAGGTATAACTACATCAGAGCCTATGTGGTATACTTCCACAGGGAGCCCATCCGGACCAGCTGCCTTTCCTTTGGCCATTCTTTTCAGCTGATTGTGGACCTCCCCTTCTTTAATGGCAGAACTCAAAAAAGCACTATCAGCCTCCGTTATCTGTCGAAGACAGAGCCCCTCTAACCAATTAACTGCACCTTGAGTTAATTCATCATTATTCCCGGTATAAAAGTTCTGCATGTGTAGTTTAACTTCTTCAGAAATCTTGTCATTGTCATAAGATATAACTCGACTACTCTGCACCTTTAATCCACTGATTTGATTTCTTACTCTATCAGACCTAGCCTTCCATGCAAGGAGGCGTCCACATTTTTCTCCATAGGAGAAATTCTGTAGTTCGCTTGCATCCCACCTGTCTTTAATATTTTTTTCAAGATTGGCCTGATATTTGGCCTTTAAATTCTCTAATTCTTTCTGTATGTCGGCCAAATTATCCTGCTGTTCTAATGAGGCCTTCTGTAGCTGTTGCTCTTTTTGTTTTATCCTAAATATGGAATCTTCCTCTATTTTCTTCCTGTTCTTACTTCTCTTTATCAATATGGAGGTGAACAACCCCCTTAGATAGGATTAAAGGCTTCCCATACAATTTGGTCGGATGCAGTGGCACTATTAAATCTAAAATACTCAACCATCTGCTTAGACAGTCCATTCTTTACCTCCTCTTGTAAGAGTATAGATCTATCTAGGGTCCACCGTCTGGCTTGCACAGCCTGCAAGAGCTTAACTGTTAATTCTACCATTGAATGATCAGATAGTATGGCTGGAATGTAGAAAGTGGACACAACCGCGGGGAGTAGCCCTTGATCAATAAGGAAGAAATCAATATGTTAATGATGTCTGTGTCTATGACTATAAAATGAAAAATCTCTATCTTTATGATTGTTAATCCTCCAGACATCTAACAAATTGAAGTCTTTCATTATATTTTCAAGCTCTCTCTTCGATTTATGTAATGGAGAGGAGGCGACCCTGGAGGTGCGATCTGAACTTGCATCAAAAACTAAGTTAAAATAACATCCTAGGATGATGGGTGCATTCAAGTCAGATAAACTAGTTTTTAAACTTATCAGGGCCGCTGGAGAATCTTGATTTGGCCCGTAATACGTTGCACAGGTCTGCCGTGTACCATTTATGTCTACAGATGCAGTCAAACATCTGCCTGAGCTGTCTGTTTCATAGTTCACAACTCTAATGCCACTATTAACTCGAATAATTATTGTGACCCCTCTGGTGTTTCCACATTGATTCGAGCAAAGGAGGTCCTGAATCCACTTTTGATTCTTAAAAGCAACCTTACATTCTAGCTGCTCAAGATGAGGTTCTTCTAGGAGTAAAATATGGGCCCCTGATTTATTCAAAAATTCACAAATTTTATTATGATTCCTACCCTCCCTCAACCCATTTAAGTTCCAACTTATTATTTTTATTTTATTAAAA
The DNA here is from genome assembly GCF_964263255.1 of Lissotriton vulgaris. Classification (NCBI taxonomy): domain Eukaryota; kingdom Metazoa; phylum Chordata; class Amphibia; order Caudata; family Salamandridae; genus Lissotriton; species Lissotriton vulgaris. Next base: position 64,296 of record NW_028248274.1, on the reverse strand, counting down.
TTGTTGGTCATAGTAGTGAGAAAGAATATCTGATGTGCAATTCAACTCCAACCCTTATTTTTTCTCTGTTTAAAACTTGCTTCATAGCTATTTCGGACTTTATTGATATATGAGGAAAAAATTTCTCTTTATCAATCCCACCCCCTCCACCTCCCTCCGCCCTCCCTTGAGGAACCTCCCCTTTTGAACCTTGGCGATCATATCGCCATTTAAAAACCCTGTCCCTAATCTAGATTCTGCCTAATAAATGTCAACTATGTGGTGTACCTGCACCCCGATTTCATCATCCTCTTTTATTATATATATATATATATATATATATATATTTTTATTTTTTTTCCCCTTATAAAGTGTTATATGTTTAAATCATACTGACCCCGTGAACTTTTAGAACCCAATTTTTATTTTTTATTTATACAATACATACTCCTCTCATTCTTTCAGGCTTATAAGAAAGCTATCAACCTCCTGAGTGGATGCGAAATTATATGTTTTATTTCTCCATACCACCCGTAATGATGCTGGAAATTTCATCATAACCTGTGCTCCTAAACTTCTTAGATCCTGCATCCGGGACCCCAACTCCCACTGCCTTTGTGCTGTGACCCTGCCTACGTCGGAGCAAATTAAATACTTGGAGGAGTCGATCTGAAGTGATGGATCGACCAGAGCCTTGTCTAAGATCAACTCTTTTACGGAATACGTGTGAAAATTAACCAATATCTTCCTCGGGCGCTCCTGTCAGGGTGGCGTCGAAAGGGGTCCCTATGCGCTCGCTGGATCTCACTCTCAAGATCGATGTCAGGTCTACATTTTAGCACTCCTTCTCATAATAGCTTACAGACTACGGACTTCACATCTCCATTTTCCGCCCCTTCAGGAATTTTTAGGAATGTCAGATTATTCCTTCTGGCATGGATCTCTAGGCGTTCCATATCGAGTTGCAGAGTCCTATTCTGTGCTTTGAGCTCAGAAATCGGTTTTGAATGGGCTTGCGAGACCCTAGAGAGAGTAGCAACATCGCCTTCTAGAACCTCTGTTCTTGTACAGATATCGTCTAATTTACTCTCAAGGCTGGTGCATTTCTCAGTAATCTCTTTCTGATTTCCTTCAGAGATTTCAAACTTAGGTAGTAACTTCGCCAAGAGATCTTCACGTAAGGATCGAAGGAGACTCTCCATACTTTGATTTTCCTTTTGCTGTTGATGTTCTGCCCCTAGTACACTTATCACCGAAGGATCAGCTACATCGGCTAAAAAGTCACAGGTTTGGCTGACTGGTGATTGAAAAATGGGTTCCGACAAAGGCACTATTACTGCATGAGAGATGGGACTCTCCCCCATACTTTTCTGCAACTCAATGCCGGATGTGGGGTCTCCCAGGTCTGTCTCAGGCTCAGATGTCAAAGGAGTGTATTTGTTTTGAAGTGTGACTAGGGACTTGCAGTGGGCAACTAGGGCAGTAGGGAACTTCTGTGTTGTAGTCAGTGAGTCTGCCTGTTTGCTCACCCCATCTAAGCTAGATACTGTTTTCTCCATTATTTTAAAGTAAGATTTCAAAGAGGGAGTAGGTTTTAATATACTGGAACTTTTTTGGGGGATTTTCTTCTCTCCGGTTTTATTCCTCTCCCTCCTTTCTCTCTTTTTTTGTCGCGGGGTCAAAGGGGCCAGACAGTTCACACGATCTAGAGATGGATACAGTAATTCCTTTTCAGGTAAGGAGCGGAGGAGATATCTACTCCTTGATACTGGGGGAGCTGAGGCAGCTGCTCCTGATGCCTCCTCTGCCTCTCTACTACCTCCCCCCCTCCGATTTCCCTGCTGTGGACAAGACTCTTTTAGCGTTATGGGGGGGTCTGTACAGACTCAGAGTCCATTCCTTTGGGTCCCAGACGCGCAGTCGGACTGGACCGTGCTCTTATACAGGCTTTTTGGCACGGTATTCCAGGACTCCCAGGGCTCCCAGGACTCCCAGTGCTCCCTATAAACACCACCAATATAAAAAACACAAGGCAAGTCTCCCTCCTCTCTGCCTACGGAACGATACCCGCTCACTGCAGTAGTCCCGCGTCGGGGGTAGGCTCTAGCCGCTGCTGCCCAGATCTTACACCATATCCTGGCACGGCTCGCAACGCTGGCTCCTCTAACTTCACCTCGATCGCCAATACCGTTCCGTTCTCCGTCGGACCTTGCGACCACGCCCATGGGAGCCTCTGGGTCCTAGTGCTCCACAAACGCAGGTTCAGCCTCGGTGAAGAGAAGGAGAGGGGGAGAACGTATACGTATACGGGGTTAGTGTTAAAGATTCTTATGGGGGAAAAAATATTTTCCTCATGTTCTCACCGCCTGATTGCAGATATTAGACTTTTTGGAGGGTACAAGCGCTCCGTTTCGACTGCCATTCTCTGATCAGGGACAGAGCTCTCGCAGTCGGTGTCAACCCGCCTCCATCTTCCTCCCAGCATAAAAAGTATAAACAGGCAATGTTTGCCTCAACATCTATATTAGTATTCATCAGTAGCTGTAAAATAAATCTGTTAACCTATCCCTATTCTATCCCTAAAGTGGCATCTCTACTTAGCATTTTCCAGGCAAAATCAGAAAAGGTGTCAGCTCGTGAAGACTTCCTTAGAAGTATACTCACAATGTAAAGGTCAATAGCCAAAACTACAGAATTTGTTCTAAAACTTCCTTCTTAGAATCAATCCCTTCCTTCTGCCCTTCTAACTGCTCTCTGCTCTCCTTCCTCGGGGCACTGTCCCTAATACAAAATGCACTATTAATAGAACACGCCCATGAAACACCTCCCCAGGCCAAACACCTCTCGTAGGTAATTTTTCACCAAAACTTGTACTCGGTCCAGCAACGGTTGGTGTGTCCTTGGGTCTCAGGCTTCCTCAGCGAGAAAGAATAACGTCTCCCAATTAACTGCATTCCTGAATACTTTGTAACAGGTCTCCTCCCTTCCTAACTCCTAAAAAAAGGCGTTAGTCTAACTAACAAGGACGGCTTCCTTGCACCTGCAACAGAAACATGAGAACAGAACAACCTTGCTCGCAAATGAATTTCGCTGACTGCCTCCAAATGAGAGCTTTACAGGGAAAAATGCATTTCAGGCTTACACAAACCAGCTAACATCAGAAATACAAATAGGCCTTTCATAGCATGAGAGAGTAAATACTCCATCTAGGCATGTGACATCAAATTAAACACGCATTTATAAATGTTGCATCTGCAAGCACTACATTTCATCACATTTTAAGGCACAATCACATCATCTCTATGTGTGAAGACTTTAATATGGTGCACATTTGGGCGTAAAATCCGTTTCATGGGCGAATTTGCAGATTTTTGACAATTCAGCGATTCGCGAATCGTGCAAATTTACCCAATAATCCGCAAATTTGCAAGGTACGAATTATTTTGCTTGGTCGCGCTTGAAAAATACAATATCGCGCACGCTGCGTTGACTTACCGTAATTCTGAGTCCGCCGAGTTGTTTTTCTCCCTGTTTTGGGTGTGCTGCGCCATTTTTGATTTTGCTGCGTGATCGCGCAAGAGTTTTTCGAACGCAATTACGTTATCGCGGCATGCCAACTTGTACAGCGAGAGTTTGACAACGCGAGTACGTCATAAAGGTCCGCGATCACGCATTGCTGGAGTAAACAATGCCGAACACGTAGATGCGGCGCGCACCTGACTTCCGGCTCGCGTTCCCGAAATTGCAAAAATTGCAATTCTGCACAAGAAATCCACCGCAGGAAGCATAAACCTTGTGAAAATGATGATTTTGATCAGAATAACTCCTCAGATTGACATTTGGCTGCACCTTTTGGAGCAGGAGTCCATTTTTTTGGGGTGGGGTGTGAGGAAGGAAGTGCCCCAGAGTCTCCAACTTCCTGTTCCTGTCCAGCAGGCTCCTCCCAGTGCTTCGTCCATGTCCTGGTCACTTTTCATTTGGCTGTGGAGCTGGAAGGATTACTTTTTGTGACTGCTGCTGGATATTTGTATTTGAGGACTTTTTGGACTTTGGAGTTTGGATCACTTTTGGACTTGAGATTTTACAAGTAAGTTGGTGTTGTTTGTTTGGGGCATTGCGGTTGAGGCAACTACAGTTCTAAAACTTTTTCACAACTTTAACAAAATAAAGATTGTGGTGGGTAGCCACAATATCCAGTAGGCCAAGGGTTAGTAATGGGTGCATGATACAACTGTTTCTGTGATTTTTTTTAAACTCAATTCTCATTTATGTCAGGGCATGGATGGCATGGGATTGTGGTGATTTTTGAGTGTTTTTCTACTTTTTGGGGTGTTGTTATGGCCTGGCCATGTGGGTGGGGGCCATTTTGAGGCCTGGTACAGGCAGGGCCTGGTCATGTGGTGGGGGTCAAGGGGCCATTTTGAAGCCAGGCAGTGTGCTCAGGCCTGCACCCAGTTTGCCTTGCTTTCAACCATTATGCCCAGGGGTACCCAGTGGTGCATGGGCCTAGTCTTTCTGTGGGGTGTCTTGAATTTAAACATCATTGAGGGCATGTATGGCATGGGATTTCGGTGATTTGTGAGTGTTTTTGACTTTTTGGGGTGTATAACTGATGTTCCTCTAGCTTCCATTGCTTTTAGGTGCACAAGAGAACCACCAGTGCCAGGAAGAAGTCCTGCAGCGGTGTGTGCAGCACAGCGTCACGTGACATCACGTTTGGCCACAGACATATCAACTCTGCAACTCGTGCAACTGCGGCCTGCTGTTCGGACATCTCAAGAAGATGGCCCCAAATAAAGTTGGCCGTAGCAGCTCAGCGAAAAAAGTTTCCAGTGCCACTGCCAGTAAGAAGGAGCAGAAGAAGCAAGTGGCACCATCTACCAAGGAGACTGGTGTGCCCACTGACACCTTTTTTGGGGAAAAAAACTACGCCTGCAGCAGCAGCGGCCCTGCCCTGGACCAAGCTGGAAGCAGCACCTCCGCTTCATTGGGCTCAGTGCCACCACGCCAAGAACATGAGTGCTGCTGCGGCAGCCACTTTGGTGTTCAATCACCATCGACCAGTGATCTTGGCTCATCACAAGAAAGTACCATCCAATCAACGCCGGGTGTAACTCAGCTGATGAGTGTTCAACAACCACAGCCACAAACACAAGTGCAACTAGTACAAGCACAAGTACATGGGCAAGGAGAGGTGCAAGTAGAGCTGCAAGGAGAGGCGCAAGTAGAGCCACAAGGAGAGGCGCAAGTAGAGCCGCAAGGAATGGCGCAAGTAGAGCCGGAAGGAGAGGCGCAAGTAGAGCCGCAAGGAGAGGCGCATGGACAGGTGCATGGAGAGGTGCAACTAGAGGGTCATGGAGCGGTACAACTGCCTACAACGCTTGTTCCTCCAGAAGTAGGGGCACATCAGGAAATTGATATTCAAGAGGAGGTATCATCCGAGGAAGCCACTCCTCCTGATGATCATTATCCAATGTCCTCCAGATCCCCAGCAAGAAAAAGGTCAAGGAGGAATACTACTACTACTACAAGTTCTTCTTCAAGCCCCCTTCATTCTGATGACCTTGATCCTGATTGGAACCCAGCCATGCAGTCTGAGAGTGAGTCACGCCATGAGTCGACAAAGGTTGCTAAGCCTAAAAGGAAGGCTCCCGCAAAGCTTCGACTTATGGGTGATGACGACGAACAAGAAGTGGTGTCTTCTGCTGCTGATGAACAGTCTGATGACGACCCAGTCATCACAGTCGTCACTCCAGCCCCAGCGGGCATGCAGCAGACACACATTTTGACCCTATCCCGAATGGCTGCTGAGCGGGATATGGGCGGCAGTGCACTGGTACCACCACCGTTAACTACAACACCAACACGACCTACAGCTTCCATCTTTTTTAGTCAGAAGGGCCGGCATGGACCTCCATCCAGCTCGACCTCAAGTAGTGGTGCTGTAAGTGAATAACAGAAATGAATTCAGCCACGCCCATCCTCCACTTCATCTGGCATTGAAAGTCAAAGTAGCACCTCTACCTTCAGCAGACATCACCAGTCCCCAGTTTGGGACTTTTTTACTGTTAGCGCAAAGGCGGAAAACATGGTCGTTTGTTCAATTTGTAAAATATCCGTTAGACGGGGTAAGCTTGGTACCAACTATGTTACCGGAGGCCAGAGAGGTCATCTCAAGCAAAACCACACTATCATTTGGGAAGCACATATGAGGAAGATCGAGGAAGGCAAAAGAAAAACAAATCCAAATGTGTCCCTTGATATTGCATCTGATGATGACGAGAGGTTGATTGTGCAGGGGGGAAGTGAAGAAGCGACAGACATTTTTTCTGGTACACCCAGTTCTGCTGGCAGCAGCACTGCAGTGGTATCGCCCACACCCTCTACCCCTGCAACATCTATGAGGCACACTAAGAGTGTTGGAGAGACACCAATGCGAAAAACTATATCACTGGGCCTAACTGGTTTGAAGACGTCATCCTCCTCATCATCACGTAAAATGATCCAGCCCACCATTCGCGGAATGTTGTGGCCAGAGGCGCCATTTGAACGCAAAGCTGGCTAAAATGCTAGCGCTGGACCTTCTCCCTTTTTCTTTCGCGGAAGGGGTGGGGTTTCTAGAATTAGTGGCAACTGTCTGCCCTAAATGGAAGGTTCCTAGCCGGACCGTTTTTGCCAGAGTTGCGGTTCCAGCACTACATCAAGATGTGCTGAAAGTGATTGGGGCAGCTTTGCAGAAGAGTGCTGTTCACACTATCCACTTGACAACAGACATGTGGACCAGTTGCCAAGCCCTTGATTACATGTGCATCACTGCACACTGGGTCTCTTTTGCAGGGTCTTTTGCAGGGGTTAGAGACAAGTCAAGTGCAGTTGTTGACCTGGACAAAGTTTTTCAAGCTACTCCGAAACACACAACATTAGCCATGTTTGCCATGGAGAAAACTCATACTTCAAAAAACATTTTGGAGGAGTTTAAGAGTAAGGTCTCTGAATGGCTGCAACCAAGAAATCGCATAGTTGGTTATGTTTCCACGGGTAATGGCAATAATATAGTTAAGGCCATGCAGGAAGGTGAATATTTCAGAGTGCCGTGTTTGGCGCACTGTATAAACCTGGTTGTTCAAGATTTCTTGAAAAATGAAAACCCAGTCAAGAAGTTACTGACCACCTGCCGAAGAATCTGCACACATTTCAGCCATTCTTTTAAGGCCCGGAAGGAGCTGAGGAGCATTCAACATGAACTTAAAGTGCCAGTCAAAGGACTCATCCAGGAGGTGGCAACACGTTGGAACTCAACCTTTTACATGCTTGAGCGTCTGTTTGAGCAGTGCATGGTAATCAATGACTATGTCTTTCAACTACGTTCTACTATGAAAGACATGAGGCTAGAGATGGAGGAATGGCAGCTAGTTAAAAGCCTGACAGACATACTTCATCCTTTTGAGGTCTTCACGCGTGAAGTCAGCAGGGAGGACTGTTCTTTGAGCAAAGCTATCCCATTGTTGATCATGCTGGAGCACCAACTCTTTGCTTTTAAGAAAAGCAAAAATCTTAAAGACCAACTGGTCAGGGCAGCATTACCACCTGCAAGCAGTAGAAATATCACACTACATGACCATTGGTTACTACCACCCCTGCGCGGCCATTCTAAATGTGGCTCATGTGTGGTCTGTGACTTTGCAATTGAGAGCAAAGAATTTGTATATAAAAATGTGAAGAATGAACTGCATACTTTTACGAATTGTAATAGTTGTAACCTTATTTATGCGATCTTCTGCCCTTGCAACTGCATATATAATGGACAGACAAAGCAGAAAATTAAACTGCGAATATCCCAGCATCGCAGCCGCATTAGGTGTAAAACACCAAACGCACCCCTGGTTGAACATTTTTTAAGCAAAGGACATACTGAAAATGAGATCCGCTGGGCGGTCATCACTCAAGTCATCATACCACCAAGAGGGGGCGACCTAACTCGGATGCTTAACAGAGAAGAATTATAGTGGATACTGAGGACAGACAGCTTGAACTCTGGCTTGAACCTGCAAGAGGAGTGGACTGCTTTAATCTGAGTGTTTATAAGTACCTTAGAGTCTCTGAACTAAGCGCCTAACTACTGCTTGCTCCGAAAACAAGTCTATTTTAAAACTGTGTGGTTTAACCTTTTTAAAAAAAAAAAAAATCTGTAATTTTGAAATGTCACTTTGCATGTTAATCACCACAGACATCACCCAAGATGGCTTTGATAACATGCGTCCCTTGTTTGTTTTTATGCCGAAAAACCTCACGTGCACTGCCCAATCACAACGCACCCACCCCTTTTTCACTTCCTGGTCTGAGCACACGAGTACGCCAGGGAACATCTCCTTGACCGTGCATATCGGTGAGTAAAACAGCATTGCGAGGTGATATTCCGGGACAGAAGCCTTGCGCTCCAATCCCTAAACCATTGATTGTCTTATACAGGCTTACCCTGGCGTCGACCGGTTACGATCGTGTAACTCGACAACCGCCGTCCTAATTGGGTAAGAATTCTTGCATGGCACGCTCCGTTTCAGTGTCACTTGGAATTTCTCCCATCTAATATGTAGATTATCCCCCAATATAGGGCTGCTGGACCGGACTATTTGAGTATTGACTCGTATAAATGACCACTTACGCACTGCCTCGGTAAGCAGAGCGTGCCCCCAGTCCTCATAGAGACCCAATTCACACGATACGTTGGGCTCTTAGTAGACAGCACCAGCACAAGGAGATAATTAGTCAACACGCTCACTCCGTTCGTTAATTTGCGCAACCACCGTTGTCTATTAGGCACTGGTTAGCAACTTTTGATGCATGCCCTTAAAATCCTTTAAAACATAGACCTACTAGGTTTACCTTGCTGCTACCACCTCCTCACCCGTAGAAACAATGCGGTACCACTACCTGGCCAACGAGTTCATGCACGTTGCACAAGGAGTCACTATAATTTTTTCCTTTAATTATATGTACCTTGTTCTTAAAGTATGTACTTTTCCTATTCCTTCTTTTAGGCAATTTGAGGTTTAGTGAAAAAGGCAATTATTTGTTTGTCCTGATGATGGTTCCCATGACCCTTTAGGGGAACCGAAACGCCGTCGACTTGCTCATGCACCCTATACAGATATTTGATTGTGTAGATTGATGTAACGGTGCTAATTGATATTTTCTGTACAATGCATATGTAAACAGAAAAACGCCTGTGTTGCCTTTAAACCTTTCCTATTTTCTCCAACTGTAATCACCCCGCAAGTGTTGGGCACAGGCTTGTGTACCACACAGGGGCTTTTTGGAAGGTATCCTTGTTCTACTTCGGAATTTTTGTTTATTTAGTAAACTTGAAGGACCTCTGTCCGGCTGGACATGTCATTCTAAAATATAGAACTGATTTTGTCTATATTTATTGGCTGTTACCTGTTTTATGCACGGGACCACTGTTGTTTTAGAAAATTGCTCCCCGAGGTCCCTGGCTGACTGAATTGGGGTCCCTTGTTGTTATAAAAGATTGAGGAGCACCAACTGAAGGCGTTGTCTTCAAAGTTCAGAGATGATGTTGGAAAGCAAGATGCATATCTGTTGGCGGAGAGGTTATTAAGCCGCCTAGTTGCCAACGAAAGGTTTAAAAACATACATACAGAACAACATTACATTTGTGCCCTTTATTCTGGATCCACGGTACAAAAAGGCAGTGGCCAGCAAAGCATTCATTCCTTTTGATGAAGCAGATGTTTCAAAGTACAAACATTGGCTAGCTGTGTTAGCCAGTTGGGTCGAAAAAGATCGGCAGAAAATTCAAGGAGCCGTCAGAAGTCCAACTGAATCAGCAGGCCATCTAGCGTCAAGTTCTACTTCTGAATCTGTGGGAGAAGGGAGTCACTTTCCCTCACAGCCGTTAACGACACCAGCAGCAACCGTATCATCATCCTCATCTGCACCAGGCCCAGCCATAATATTGTTGGAAGCGGATTGGCTAACTCATCAAGGGTTTGCTCGTTCCAGTGCTGAGAAGACCACAGATGGTACGCAAAGTGGAGCAACCGTGGAAAACCTTGAGTTGATGGTACAGGCCTATCTGGGTGACCCAACACAGGTCTTTGTTAATACGAACCCATTGCTGTATTGGTACAGGAAAATGGCTTTATGGCCACTGATCACCAACCTGGCTATAAATTATTTGTCTTGTCCACTCGCAAGTGTGTCTTCTGAACATGTTTTCAGTGCTGCTGGTGCCATTGTAACTTCAAAAAGGACCCGCCACTCGGCCAAAAATGTGGAGAGGTTAACACTGATCAAGATGAATCAGCACTTGATACCACCAGATTACAAAGTATGTGAATGCATGCAGGAAGAAGAGGACACCGACTTAGGTGACAGAAGTTCTTCTCTGTTACCTGACCTACTCCCGTCTCAATTCATGGAGTTTGAGGACGAGCTCTACTTCCCTGACACTGAGCCCTGAAAATGACTTCCTTTTTTTCATCCTTATTCACTTTTATTCCTGTGTGTCTTTCTTTGTTTTGCAACTTTTACCACAACAAAACTCTAATCACCTAATCACAACAAGTCCATCAGCAGCACTGTCGTCATCTTATATTCCTTATTGATTTGAAGGTGCCGCAGTCTGCATTCCTGAGGTTCACAAGTTCACAACTCAATCATGCTCCTTTATACTCCTCCTCCAGACTCCCCCTATCCATTTCCCTCAAGGCAGATAGATGGATTACGACGAGTCCCCTCAAGTGGGACTGAAATTACTGACTGACTACATGCTTGCTGATTGCTGACAGAGTTACTTCTGATATTGACAGGAGAGGCTGCCCTGTGGGGCCTCACTTCCCGAAGGAGATACGGACAAAAAGTAGAACAGGTAATGAATAATTGAGAAGATGGTATGCAGTGAACAGCAATGGCTATCTGGCTCTGATGAAACCAATTGCTGTGTGTTTTTTGTGCATGAAATGAGGATTCATATGTCTTGTCTTAGTTATTATTTAATCCTTCACACAGTAATTGTAACTCATGTCAACAACTCTGTTTTTTTTACCTTGTTTAGTTAAAATTGTACTTCAAATTCAGGGGCCACTATATTGCATTTCACAAAATATGCAAAATGTCCTTGGACCGGACTCACTTGCCAATATACCATGATGTTTGATTAAATAATATATATTTTTTCTTTACAGTCACTCACTGGGATGGATGGATCATCAGCATCGGTTTACGGAAGAACTATGGCCAATTTGTGAGTGGCAAACAGGTAAACCAGTCTACAACAACTACTACAGCAGGACTACATGTCTGTCTATTCGTGGTATGTATTGGTCGAGGGCGAGGCAGTGTACTGTTGTTGTTATGCCAGGCAGAGTCCACTCCAGACAGCAGTTCATGTAAAATTGGGGCTATGTGGCTTGCTGCATACAATTAGATGTGCTTTGTCTGTCTGACAAAGAACCTAGGTACACTACATCAGGTTGCTTGACTCAGAGGTGCCTGCCTTGACCCTCTGCATGGCACTGCCTCAAGCTTGGGCCAAACATCCGTTATGTTTGCAAAATTTGCTGTTTTTCGTATTTCTTAAATCTACCGAAAAATCGCAAATTCTTGAGCGGAACAGATTTTTGGCCTATGCTTGTGGCAGGGCCATGCAGACGGTCAAGGCAGGCACCACTGAGTGAAGCATCCTCCAGATGTAGCATACCTAGGCTCTTTGACACAGACAGACAAAGCATATCTACGGTTTAGGGTTCAGTGTGATTTACTAGGGTTTTTGGGTTTAAGATGGTATGGTTCTCACTGATTCTAGGGCTCGGGCCCGATGCAGGCTCGTTCATAATGATGTTGGCAATGTTTTAGGGGGGTTTGGTGTTCTTTGGTCCAGAATTGGCAGAATTTTGGCCATTTTGGGTGTTTTGCGGGCGCGTGTGTTTGGGTGAAAACTAAGTGAAAACTAGTCGTAGAACTTCTTCTTCTTTTTATTCTTCAAAGAGTGCAGTGGTTCGATTTTGTTCTGCCTTGCTGAGATTCTTGTAAATCGCTGGAACATGTGACTGTCCAGGTAAGTTTCAAGAGGATCGAAGTAGTGGAAGTGCTGAAAACAGCAATGTTTTGTGAACAGCGCAATTTGCCTTGTTTTGAATATACCAGTATTGCATGTTTTTGGGGGGCTGTTTGGGGTTGTTCTAGATTTGTGGGGGAGGGTGTGGGGGTCTGGGAGCACTGCTGGGATAGCATAATTTTGATTGGAAGTGATTTGAAGGAAATCCATGGTGGGAAAGAGGAGTTAGGGCCTAGCTGAAGAGCGCGTTTGGACCGATGTTGACTGGTTGGCTGAAAATTTTCTAAGTATGAGTTTTTGCATTTTTGCTTTTTGCCTGTTTTGGGGTGTTCTTCTTTTTTGCGGGTGGCTGCAGGGGTCTGGGGGGCATAGCTAGGAAGGTCTAATATCGGAATCAAGTGTTTTGGACCAAATCCATGGTGAAAAGGTTTTTCAGCTTTTGCTCACTTGCCTGTTTTTGGAGTGCGGTTTGGGGGGCTTCTAGGTTATTGGGGGTGGGTTTTGGGGTCTGGGAGCACTGCTGGCACAGTCTAATGTTGATTGCATTTTTTTTTCAGAAAATCCATGGTGGAAAAGGGGAGTTAGGGCCTAGCTGCAGAGCGTATTTGGACTGAATTGAAGGTAGGCCCATTTTTGCTTTTTGCCTGTTTGGGGGTGTTCTGCTTTTTGGCGGGTGGCTGCAGGGGTCTGGGGGCATAGATCGGAAGGTCTAATATCGGAATCAAGTGTTTTGGACCAAATCCATGGTGAAAAAGTTTTTCCGTTTTTGCTCACTTTCCTGTCTTTGGGGTGCTGTTTGGGGGCTTCTAGGTTTTTGTGGGTGGGTTTTGGGGTCTGGGAGCACTGCTGGCACAGTCTAATGTTGATTGCATTTGTTTTTCAGGAAATACATGGTGGAAAAGGGGAGTTAGGGCCTAGCTGCAGCACATTTGAACTGAATTCCAGGTGGGCCCGAAATTTGCTAAGTCTCACTTTTTGCGGTTTTGCTTTTTGGCTGTTTGGGTGTGTTAAACTTGTTTTCGCCTGGGTTAACGGGTCTGGGGGCATTGCTGTGAAGGTCTAATACCAGATAAAAGTGGTTTGGAGAAAATCGGAGGTGAATACGTTTTTCCATTTTCAGACATTTCGCTCACTTTAGTGTGTTCAGGGGGCTGTTTGGGGGTCTTGCAGCAACGCTGGGTATGGATACTTTTGATTGCAAGAGGTTTGAAGAAAATCCATGGTGGCAAAGGGGAGTTAGGGCCTAGCTGCAGAGCGCGCACGGAGTGATCTGGGAACTAGGCATAAATTTGTCAAAGTCCCCATTTTTGCATTTTTTACTTTTGGCTGTTTGGGGGGGGTTAAACTTGTTTTCGCCCGGGTTTACGGGTCTGGGGGCATTGCTGGGAAGGTCTAATACCGGATAAAAGTGGTTTGGAGAAAATCGATGGTGGAAAAGTTTTTCACTTTTCAGAGTTTTCGCTGACTTTCGTGTTTTCGGGGGCCTGCTTGGCGGGGGTTCCTGGTGTTTGGAGGGGGGGCTTGGGGGGGTCTTAGAGCAACGCTGGGTATGGATACATTTGATTGCAAGTGGTTTGGAGAAAATCCATGGTGGCAAAGGGGAGTTAGGGCCTAGTTGAAGAAAGCGTTTGACACTATTTTTAACTTAGGGCTTATTAGGGTTAGCAGTATTGCATGTGTTTGGGGGTGTTCGAGATTTTGGCAACTGGGTTCTGGGGTCTACTCTTCTTGGAGCACTTGTCGAGAAATGTCTAATTTTGGTTGCAAGTGGTTTGAAGAAAATCCATGGTGGGAAAGGGGGGATTTGGGCCTACTTCACTTTCAAAGTACGTTTTGTCACCATTTTCCACTAGGCCTCAGACAGGTAGCAGTATCGCAGGTTTTCTGGGGTCTGATTGGGGGTATTCTACATTTTAGCATCTGGGTTTAAGGGTCTGGGAGCACTGCTGGGAAGGTCTAATTTTGTTCTAAAATTGTAGTTTACAGTACACCTAGCTTGAGGGGAAAGACCCGCAAAATTTGCCCATACTTATTTGTCCTTCAAAAGGAGACTCAGAGTACGCCCTTTCAAAACTATTGTACTGTCGATTCTGAAACTGAAAGGTGACTTTTTGCACTACACAGCGTACGTACCTTATATTTTTTTCTCAGTGGTGTTTTAATATCACTTTCTGTTTTTCCATCAACATTTACAGGGCGGCTTTCACCCTTTGCAATGGAAAAAAGGATGAAGTCAGGCTTCACATTAGCGAGCTGCAATTCAGCATCCGCCAGGCAGGCAGAGGACAGGGTGTCTTCTGGTCATCCAACATTGATCGACGGACCGTCAGATGGAACAGAGGAGTACCGCAAATAAGAGGAATGGCTGGATGCATGCAACTTCCCAAATTCAACAGGACAAGTACAACAACATACAGTAACAGTATCCATTCTTTTCTACTTATCTTTTAAGTAATGTTATTGCTGTGAACTTTTATGAGTGTGACTCTGCATTTCTTTGCTCTCTGCTTCTAAATTCATCCCTCCAGCCATTGTATAGTTTTACTTTGCTATTTTTCAAACTAATTTAATGAACAAAGTGTTTCTCTGAGTGCAGAGATAGGCAAGTGAAAACACATAAATACTGCAGCCCTGTACTGTTGCATTCTTTAATTCATTAGAAAGTACTACTTAGTTTAAGTAATCTAACTGTTGGGGTTCAAGGGGGCCTGGGTCCTTCTGTCTAGTTCCCCGTTAGTGTTTAATCCTTAGAAGTGCCAAGTGCATATGTGAATTTATGGACACTCCCTAGAGCTCGCTTTAAAAGGGGGCTGCTAACAGGAAACAGGTGCTTGGTTTCGTTATTGGTCCCTTGCCGAGTGTTTCCGGTTCCTGTGATTCTACCTTGTTTCTCTTCCTTCGAGCTTCATTTCAGCGGTCTTTTCTAGTGCTGGGTTTTGACCCCCTTTTTTCCCTGCCCCCCCTGTTTTCCTATTCCCTTGGGCATTACTGAACCCTTTTATTGGGGACCTGTTTTTGATCGTTTGGTGACGTTCCAGGATTCGCGGCTGCGTTTCCTTGAGTTGTATCGTCCCGTATTTATCCCTTTTTTGTATCCTAACCATCTTGTTATGCGCATTGTTTGGGTGGTTTCACGACGGAGCTGAATAACGGCCCTTTTTGTGCTACCTTTGTGATCTTTTTTAGATTGCAGGTTTTTTTGGCTATCTTTCATACTCCCTTGATCACATTTTTCCCCTGTCCCTTTTTTGTCCAAAGAATTGTGAATTCCACCCCCTTAGTCATTCTCGGTGTTCCCGAGGGGACGTGGTTGGTCTGGGGTTACGCAAAGAAACAACCAATACGATTGCAGTGGATGAATTCCTGTTCCGTATCAAGCTACACCCGTTTGCTATCTGGGGTAAGCAGGAAGGTCAGTGGTTTGCGTGTGTACTTGGCACTTTTCATAGTAATAGGGGTGTGTTTAATCTTGTCCCCTTCTTTCATTTTAGCGGTCTCGTCTGTGTCAAGCTGTCAGCTGTTAAGAAGCCAGAGGAGACGAGTTGTGTTCCCCAAGACCTTGGGTTCCCTTGTTTTGTTACCCACCTTCTCCCGGTGTCGTGTTTCCACCATCCGTTTTGATTGCGGGTGTTGGGGGTCACGGTGAGGGTAGAGGATTGGGACGTTTTTCACTCCTGCGGTGTTTGGCCTGTCGGCATCGGAACACTAACCATCCATTTAGCAATCAACTTCATGCCTGCAGTAGTGCATGCACTTCCTTTTTGTCCCTTAAAATATTTATGGATATCTTCGTATCCAAAGATTTGTTTATCTTCATTTGTTGTTTGTCCATGCTGTGTTTTTTTTACCTCTCTCAACAAAACGTTCCCAAAAAACCCCATTCCCATCCAATTTCCAAACCCTAACCCTCTTCCCCCCGGCTGTTTTGTTTGCATTGATGTGTGAGTAAATGACAGCAATAATTCCACATACTTGCTTGGGAGGATAAGGTCATAGCAACTGAAAAGGAATTACATTTCAAGGCCGGTGAAGTAATCTGAGGAAATATTCTTACTCAGCTTGACACAGACCCATGACTATTGGCAAATCAAAGCAGATTTTCATGGGCGCCATCAACTGGATTGATCATGAAGAACATCCTCCTCCTACACGTGGAAAATGATTACGCTGCTGTGTCCTTCACCTTCAGTACTATTTCTTGTAGTAGTAGCCAATGTCAAATTCCACGCAAGTAGTAGTTATACTTTCAATGCTTTAGCATTTGTAAGGCTACATTATGGCACTGTTCTAGTGTACTGTCACGTGCTATAGTATCTATCGTACCATTCTAATGCTCCGCTCAAGCCAATCAAGGTTTCAATTTCTTTTTTTTAAAATGCTGCAACTGCCACTGTGTACCACCATTAGTACCACCGCAATGATGCCATTTCAACCGCCCAGGATTGCCAACCTTAATCGCCATTTGCCATGCAGCCAGCCCTGTCCCTAGCCCTATTTTCAAACATGAATTACAGGTAAGATAAGCGTTTGGGGGAGGAAGAATAATGGAGTAGTAGGAGAGACAAGAGATTCGCGGTAGTACTAGTAAAGTCCTAGGACAATTGAATTCACTAACTCTGTGAGAGGCACTTACTTCTGTAAACATTTAGGCAATTACTTACAAAATTTGAATCAAGAAGCCACTTTAGTTTCAGGAAAACAAACTTACAGTTAACCCCCCCCCCCAGCCTCAACTGCAGTAAAAACACATATGCTATGTTTAAGTTTAAAGTAATAATTATTTATACCCCTAACAAAAATAAACTACCCCCTACCTAACCCCAAAGAATGTCTGTGAAATAAAAAGTCCCCAAAGTCCAAAAAACCCAACTCCCAATTCCCACCCCCCAAAAGTCTTTAAAAAAGGGGCAAGGGACAGTCTCTCCTCCTCTAACGCCGCCGGCGGTGTACTTTTTGGGCCAGGTGGTCATGCTCCTTGCGGAGGTTCTTGAGCAGGATTTTCATTTTCTTCTGCTCCTGCTCAAGGTAGGACACCCTGAGGGTTAGGCGGTGCACGTGTGCCTTGCACCTGCTGTGGGGGGCAGCTGATTTTTTGGCTGCTTGGCGGTGGCGGGTGGCTGCGGTACCAGGGCTCCATACTGCTGGAGGCCTGCGCTGACTGGCTGACCCAGGGGGCACGGAGGAAGATGCAGCTGTCGCTGTGGATGTTGTGGAGGTCGACTGCGTGTCCTCCTCCTCCTGGGCCACCAGCTGCCGATATTCGGCGACAGTCGCCTCCAGTTTCCGTTGCCGGGCCTGTAAGGCCAGCTACCTTCCGTGACAGTTTGGAAGGAGCATCTATATCAAGAAAAAAAAACATAGTCTGTAACAAATGCTCTTTAAGATTAACACAAAATAATTCAGCAGAAAGTTGTGTCACAGTAGAACTAGCAACTTGCAAGCACAGAACATAACATTTGTGGCCTGTATCTATCTAACCTGCCACTTCTTCAGCCTTGCTCTAACAATAGTGGGAGTTTCAGGAATCAATTCTACGAGCACTATGGACTCACTACATTAGAGTTGACTATGACAGTACACCAGTCATATCCTTCTTCTTCTTCTCTCTTGTTTAGCGAAATTGGTACGTAAACTTCTGGAAGCCAGCATAATGCCAGCGCAGTCAACTTGCACCCGAGAAAAACAGATGCACGCCATGATGACACAGGCTTGCGTTACTGTACCAGTCTAGTACATGCAGGCGGTGAAGCTCTTACTTTTCTTTTACGGGTGGCACTGGGAATACTCTGTTACAAGGGCTACTGCCTAATTAATTTAACTTTCACCCTACAGTGCCAATGACTACTAGAAAAGGAAAATGAAGGTGATAAATAATATGATTATCTATCCCTTCACAGGATATGTATTTGATTACATATGGGATGACTTTAGTTGCTGTGTTTTTTATTGAGTGAACACTGATAGGCCACACATGAATGACAGAGTTGTATTAAAATTATTAACAGAGGTAGTGAGTGGCCCCCGTAATCGCCGGATATATGCTGTGCTTGCAATCCAAACTACTGCTACTATTCATGGTAGTATTCGGAAAAAATACAACTTCTTTTCCTTGCCTTTCCTACACTGGAACGGATGCAAGGGTGCGGTGTAACATGCTCTTCAACGTAACACTTAGTTCTTTCAGTGACCGTCTACTCTCTCTACATACACATATGCTATCTATGAGTCAGATAGTACCATGATCCAGGCATCCATCCATTCAAAGTAAATGTTAATCATTCTTCTTAATGTCTCAACTGGACAAACCTTACTTTTTCTCACAGGAAAACAACATTTTCATTTTATTTTGGAAATCGCAAGCCATGCATCCGTGCTTGACTTGCATTTGAATTTCAACCAAAGGATTTATGGCGCACACATACAGTTTCTGTTTCACCCACCCAGGCAGTCCTCGTCCCTTTCTCCTTCCACCCATCCTTGCTTCATCCTTCAACCGGCCATGCATCATATTCCCAGCCACCTCGGGCAGCATTTAAAAACACGTATCATTCTTTGCCAGTCATCATTACTTTTAACTCGCTCATCCTTCCACACTTACTTACACCCTTCTTTCCCTTTTCGTTCATCCCATCCATTAAGTTAATCTCTGATCTGACTTGGATTCTCGAAAAAACTTTCACAGCTGAGTTGAAGTCAATTTAGAGGAGGCTACTACCTGGTTGATAAAAACTTAGTTCTAAATTTGTAAGTCTTCTTAACAGTATAGTATACTTGTACTGTACAACATATACACCCGTGCAGAGAGCACACTCTGTAGTCTGCAATCTCAATAAGTAAGGAATATAATAGCTTACCACTGTCTGCCACTACCGTGGCATCCCTCACAGCAGTTTCCGCTGGCTGTTGCACCGCTTCCGCCCCAGGAGTGCCCACCTCCGCGCTGGCCCCGGCACCGGTGGATGGTTGTGCCGATGTTACGCCTAGAAAATACATTTCAGATTCTTAGATGCCATATACACCACTCCCTAGTATTTTGTCTAGGAATGAAAACATTTCACTACGACTACACAAACCAATTTCATAATTTGTGACTGTCTAGTCAAAACTAAAAATTGCACTTTTTTCAGGGAAGGGTGTTGTCTTGCTACACTTTTTGGCTCAACTGATGAATGCTTGCTTTTTAACACACACCGTTTTTCTCATAACAGACAGAAGCTTCCCTTCTAAGAACAAGAGCAAGATCAGGTCATCATCACTAGGACGGAGTCAGCAATGATTCAGCACCACAAAGAAGATTTGAACGAAGTTCCAACCAGGTGAGGGCTCGCCCACAATTAATGTGTGAAATCACTAAGCACTTTTCCATTTTCAATCCACCGTTTATGTTGTATGATGAACTTGATTTTAATAAATGTTTTTACTTTTAATAAAGCTTTAAAACTTACATAGACTCTGTGATTTTTAGTCATGAGTGAGTGAGCGAAAGGGTTTGCAATTTGCAAGCATGAGTCCGTGGCTCTGACAGTTCTGGACTCTGACTCCGTAGTCTTATGTCCTGGGTTGGATGATCATCATGAATTTGGGAGCTAAATGACTCTGTCACACTAGCTAGTCAGTAAGGAGATTGGGGGTTCAAATTCTGTTATGACTGAGGTATGTGGAAAGTCTAACAGTGCCTATTATAATTGATAAACAATGCACTATTAGGGTCCATAGTTCTGTTTGTGCAGAATTGTCCCTGCAACAATAGTAGTATGGATTGTCCTCCTATCCAATCAAAAAGTAAACTAGTATCTTATTCTTTCTTGATGGTCATTGACAGTTTATTGTTGGGAATTGTCAAACATAAACATTTATAAGACTTCAAAAGAAAACTAGTATCTTATTCTTTCTTGATGGTCATTGACAGTTTATTGTTGGGAATTGTCAAAGCATAAACATTTATAAGACTTCAAAAGACTTCAAAAGACATTATAGACAACCTAGAGGACTGAATAGAATGGGATTTTTGTTTAAGACCTTTTGCCAACTGTGCAAGCTTAGTTAGCTACACAGACAGACTAATAATAATAATCTAGTAGTACCACAGGGGGTCATAGTAGAGGCAGGATAAGAATTTAGAAACAGTCTACAAGAAGATCAAAGACGATTTAGAAAAAATCGAATGAGGAACGTTAGTAAAAAATAGGTACTCTAAAAGATAGGGAAGTATAATTATTAATATTAACATGAAAACTTACTGGGGCCAGCAGAGAAGCCCTCGCCAGACCGATCCTGGCCTTCCTGGTCCTCCTCCGCCGGCGCCGCTCCCTCCTCCTCTGTCCTCTTGCCCCTGGGGGAAGCTGACGTTCAACATGAAAGAAAGACCCAAACATGGATGATTGTTGTCAACCAAATCAAACATTTCAAAAGAACAATAACAAAATTATTTCGGGGAAATAGCAAATAGACAACAATTGCACTACATTTATTGACCTATCTGATGTGGTCTACTAGGATATTAGTATTGCTGGATTCGCGGACCGTCGACTTGGAAAGTTATGTAACTCACTAAACCAACTACAAAAAGGTTCGACTAGGAATGGCAGGCAGCACTACGCAGCACGGGAAGTGACAGACAAAGTCCATCGTGATTGCAAACCAGTGAGAACACTAAAAAGTAAGTTTCCTACCACATAACCCGTCATTAAAATACTCAAACTATCAATCCACCACCACTATCTCTTCTTAGTGGCAGGTGTACAAACGAAGGACTGTACTTGAGTCTCTAGGGGCAGATTTACAAGTCCCTTGCGGCTCTTTTGCTCCGTCGTTGCGTGACTTTTGTGACGCAGCGGCAGCGCAAAAAAGGCGCCATGGTGGGGGGAATATTAACAACGTGACGCATCTGGAAGATGCATCACGTTGTAAAGCCCTGCACCATCAGGGGGCGTTCCGGCGCAAGGGAGTGCGTTCCTGCGCAGGAACGCATCCTAAAAGTGGCCGAGTGAAATCTACAAGATTTCACTCAGTCACTTTTAGGCCAATGCTGCGTCACTCAAAACCCTGCGCCTGCTTGAAGCAGACGTACGGCTTGACGCAGCATTGGGAAGATAGGGCACCCCAGAGGTTTGCTGGAGCTGCGTCGTGGTTGCGACGCAACTCCAGCAATGCGCTGCCTTTAGGGCACAGATGCGTGACGCTTCTGTGTAGTTTTTGCCCCATGGTGCACCGCATTGTAAATGCGGCGCACCATGGGTGGTGGAGGCGTGACGCAAAATTACTGCCGCATCCCCGCTAATTTGCAGGGATGCGCCAGTAATTGTAAATCTGCCCCTTAGTGTCTAGCATTACGCAGTTCTGTAAAGTACACTCATACATAATTACTCAGGTCAATGAAATGAGCACAAAAAATCGAAAACAAATAAGCATAGTAGCACCGCCTCTGAGCAGGAGAGCAGTGCACCTGAAATGCAATCACAGAACATTTTGAAACAATATTTTCCTACAATCTAATCGGCAGCATTATTGCTCTTCGGAAAAAACAAAAATTTGCAATATGATAACACATAGAGCAGAAGAAAACAGAGTAGTGATTAAATAGCTACTACTTCTCACCAAGCCCGGGGATCTTGACGCCTAGCAGGTCGAGCAGGTTGTGTTCACGGTCCAGGAGGTCGGACCACCGGTGCGTGGCCTGGTTGTAGGTGCGCCGGACCCGAGAGTGTTGATACATGGCCCGGCACACCTTCTCCCACAGCTTCCGACGCTCCCGGAGCCCGTACCCGCTAGCGATCCTGCTGCCTGCCGCGATGGTCTTGGGGAGGCGGCGCTGCACATTATAAACCAGTGCGGCCACCTCCTCCGCGCTGAAGTTCTCCCGGGCTGTGACTTGCTCCCCCCGCAATCGCCTGCATGAAAGCCGGGTACGGGGTGCGGGACCCTTCCCCATCTTTTCCCGGCTCCCTTTGCCATGGTCCTGGACAGGAATGGAAATAATAAATAGGAAAGAGAATAGGGAAAAAGTAAATAAAAGAAGAGGCAAAAAAAGTAGTTTTAAAGTAACCAAAAGTAGAAGAAAACACAAAATATAGATCTAGAAAAATAGAGGGATAGATAATAAGTAAACAAGATTAAAAAAAACTTCAAACAAATGAAGGATGGCAAAGATTGAAGCTGGATAGCAAAAGCATGCCCAGAACCATAGCAATGAATGAAAAACAAGATGGCCGCGCCCATTGAGGACCGCATGGGTAAGTTTGCACGATATTTTCCCCGAGAGTACGCAAAAACACACGCAAACTCGTAATACCGCGCTGCACACAAAGCGAGATTGCCAATAGCGCCCGGAAACGGAAATACACAACGCGCACAAGATGGCCGCGCCCATGTATGCCCGCATGGGTAACTTCGCGGTCGTTGCGCTGCAAGAGGCCCGCAAAGATGAAAAAAAACCTGCAAACACGCAAAAAACAAAATCCCCAACTTTGCGGATTGCGAGTTCGATTTCGCGCGAATTTGCACCCCTCAAATCTCGGGAAATTGCAGAAAAACGAATATTGCAAAACTGAAAGTACTTAGCCGGTGCAAAAGTTCAAGCTAATTTGTAACCATTCCCTGTAGTGCTTCCTGAGGGGCCCCTTCAGAGTTCAGTTGCCTACTTGCAACTATTCGCTGACCCTGCTCTGACCCTCAAAGCAGGGTCAGAAAATAGTTACAAGTATGTCACAATGCTCCTGTAACATTACTTACTGCAACAAGAGGCACTTACAGCTAAGGAAGCAGGTGCCAGACTTGAAGCTCGAATTCAGTGACACATTAACCAGCCCCAAATTAATTAATCTCAGTTGAGGCTGGGCAGGTGTGCTTTACCCCTATAATCTACAGTGGTGAACCAGAGGGTGCTGTGATGAACCAGAGGGTGGCAATGATGAACCGGAGGGGGACAGTGATGACCCAGAGGGTGGCAGTGGCAAACCAGAGGGAGACAGTGATGAACCAGGATGTGGCAGTGATGATCCAGAGGGTGGCAGTGGCAAACCAGAGGGTGCCAGTGATGAACCAGAGGATGGCAGTGATGATCCTGAGGGTGGTAGTGGTGAACCAGAGGGTGGCAGTAATGAACCAGAGGGTGGCAGTGATGAACCAGAGGGTGGCAGTGATGAACCAGAGGGTGGCAGTGGTGAACCAGAGGGTGGCAATGATGAACCAGAGGGTGGCACTGATGAATCAGAGGGGGCTGTGATGAACCAGAGGGGGACAGTGATAATCCAGAGGGTGGCAGTGGCAAACCAGAGGGTGGCAGTGATGAACCAGAGGGTGCTGTTTTTGGGTGGTCAATCAAGAGTGGCGCACGCAGTGTGTCACGTGTATTATTTCTTCTACCTTATGTGACAGTGCTACAGAAGAGAGGAGAAACCCAACACCTCCAGTAGGGACCTAAATCCACAATAAAATTGATACATAAGGGGATCTGTGCACACGTTGTCTTAGTATAACCTAAATATCGTTATTCTTTACACATGGAACCAAAGCAAACTGTGAATCATTGCACATGTAGTCTTGATTGATGTTTTTCTTCATGTTTTCTTTAATCACAACGCCCAGCCAACACGTGTTTCGTCAGGGCAATCTGCCCAAGACTTCATCAGGGCTCTATAAAATGTACAATGGTAGCATGTTACAGGCATGTAATTGCACCACATAAATATACATATATCCAATTTGAGCAACATGCGACAAGGTGACTTGAAGTGCGAGAACACAACCTCAAACGGAAGAGGAAGAACCAAAGAATAGAGTCAGAAAACTCCACACCCGTGTCTGTACAGAGTTGCAGGGTGCCAGGTGAATAACACAAAGACCATCATGCACTTCCTGTCTCAGTTGGACAAGTGTTTCGGTGCATCCATATTGGTCTGTCATTACATTAAAAAAATTTACACTGTATTATGTGCATTTAAATGTATGTCCTTTATAAAAATAGCAATAACACTGCTCCATTAACAAGTTCAAAAGTGAACAATAAACTCATACGGTTCTACATTTGTTCCTGGTTCGTAACCTTTGATTAAAGGTGGTGACGAGTTTAAGGGGACACCCATATTTATAAGTGACCCTCTCTAGTAGGATAGAAGAAAAGAAATTGAGAGGCCAAAAAATGACGAAAGTTAATCCCAGTAACGGTATTACCATGCACACAAACCTTACCCAATCGGGCCAACTTTGCAACGTTATGCACTGCAATTATAACTGTGCTAAAAGGATACAGAATAAAACCACACGGTGCTGTCAATACACAGAACGACCTCTAATGCTCACTTAAATCACTATTGCAAGGATCAATAAAACAGTATGAAGGGTATGGAGAGCGTCTCCCCTCTCCGCCGGTTGTACTTCCGTCCCGACTGCTGGGAAATATGTAGGAAAAACGCTGACAATAATCAGAGACGAATATACTGGTAAGTACCAGTAGACAAAAGTACACTGGTGAGGAAAAGTATAATTTCCATTACTGTATGTCCAATCGTTCCCAGTGAGAATCATTATACAAGACATGTTGATCACTGTCCCTACATAGCGCGAGGAGACCCAGTCTATCTTTATTAGTCACCATGTAATTGCCCACTATCGAAAACGTAAACCAATATCCGTCCCTCTGTCTGACAGTTACCCTTGTTAGTCGCCATAACATAGTCCACTAAGGACTCCGTATTCAAGTACCCGTCACTTTATCTAACAGTACCTAATCATATAACACATAGCTTCTAAGGAGTCATGAATATACCAAAGAGAGAGCCGATTAAACTCCGCTTACCTAGTTTTGTGTCAATGTTCAGGCAGAACCAGTATCTCCGCCATCTGTGGCATCCGCGTGTGTATGCGGAAGTACCACCCCTCGCCTGGATCCCGTGTTATATTCCTAGTTGCCTCAGCTAGAACGCTGACCCTTCGCTCCTGCGAGGCAGATGTAAACGTCAAAGACCGGAAGTGAGTGAAAAGCATAGCACCATGATTGGCGGTTCGCCATGTACGTAACATAAATAAAACCTGTCTCTTGCAGTACTTAGTCTAATCAGAATCGTTATATTTAGGTCCCAGAATCCAAACATTAACTTTATAACATCTTGTACCAAATAATTCCATTTATTTGCTAAGTGTAAGTGGATCCTTCACTATTGTCTAACATGAATAGAAACCCGAGCCCTGAAGTGAGTAAGAAAGGCATGGCCCACTAGTTGGCCATCCGCTCTCGTTGTTGTGTACATGACTCCTACGTTAACACAATATCTAACCGAATACGACTCATTACCATTCCGCCCCAGAGTCAATTACTAAGTTCGTCATACACGATTTAGTATAACTACATATATATGCTTCTCGCTAGTGGATGGTAACATAATCTATCCTTTATTCCAGAATGTGAGCCAGTCGATAATGTCATTCAAGGACTCACATTATAATGGCAAATATGTTCATCTCAGGATGCCCGTGTTTCCTAATGCAAACCACGGACTGGCCTCCTCACAATGTAAACCACCTACTAGTCATATCTAGTTATGATAAACTAAATCTTAAGAGAAAACGTGGACAAGAGATGTGAGATAAGTCAAGTACTCTTGTGAAGCAAAGGAAATTACCTTGTGAGGGAAAAAAAAGGCATGCAGAGTTGATGAATTCAGGGATTAACCTGAGTGTGCAGTGAAGCACCATATGCCTGCTAATCATGCTTAACTCTTTTAAGAAAACAAGTATTTTTCATTAAATATCATCATTTGTACATATGTAAGTAACCTTAGGACCATAATACAGCACAATGGATGTTACAGATTCCATCACTTGCTACATTTAACACAACATCATCCATCAATGTCTGATTATGGCCCTTGTTAGTAACCCTGAAAGAATTGCAGTTCTCGATCGGAATTTAATCCCTGGTCTACCACATTTAGACGCATTATCCAGGTTGCTTCTGCCCTCAGGAGAGATAATTCCATGTTACCTCCCCTTCAGTGTGCCGCTATCATTTCAATCCCAAAGAAATTGAACTGCTTATATGCTCCTTGTTGATCACATGTCAAGGCGTGTATAGCCATCGGGTATCTAGGGTTACCCTGTTTCAGTGCCCTGACATGCTCACTAATACGATCCTTTAGGCATCTAATAGTGCTGCCAGCATACTGCTTCTTGCACTTGCATGTAATAATGTATACCACATACTTGGTCAGACAATTAATATTCAGTTTGATGTTGTATCTCCTCCCATTCGGACCTAGGAAATCGGTAGTATTATTCAGAGCCCATTTACACACCCCACATGTCCCACATTTGTGAAAACCTTGTGTTCGCCTAGAAAGCCAGTTGTCGATTTTCTTGGTAGCTGGCATGGTGGGACTCAGTATATTTCTCAGTGTGGTGCCCCTCCTATAGGTGATCAAAGGTCTATCTGATATGAACTCATTCAGGGATTTGTCTGCTTTCAAAATGTGCCAATGTCTATGCATCAACTTGTTTAACACGTTTGTTTGTTGGTTGTAATTGGTGACCAACCTTAATGGTTGTGTAGATTGTGAGCTGGCGGGTTTGTTCTTTAGTGTATCTGCACGTGTTACTTGTTGAATGCGTTTGGTGGCTGCTTCTAGGGTTCTGCGTGGATAGCCCCTTGAAGCAAATCTCTTGTTTATGGCTTCTAAATTCTTTTGGAAGTCCTCGTCAGTGCTACAATTACACCTAGCCCTTGTGAACTCACCAAAGGGGATGGCGCTAATCTGATGTTGAGGGTGTGCACTGGTCGCGTGTAACAAAGAGTTGCACGCGGTGGGTTTACGAAACAGCCTGCTATGTATAGCACCATTTTGTACAAAAATGTCTACATCTAAGAATATGATGCTGTTTTTACTCCAGTTATGTGTCAACCGTATACCCAACATATTTGTGTTGAGATATCCAAAGAACTCTTGTAATTCTTGTTCGATCCTGACCAGAGGAGGAGGCAGTCGTCGATATACCGCCCCCAGTACAGGATATGCTGACTGTACCTGCTCCCTTTCTCTCCCCTGATCCATTTTCCCTCAAAGTAGCCCATAAACAGGTGTCTTGTATAATGATTCTTGTTACACCGGGAACGATTGGAGATACAGTAATGGAAATTATACTTTTCCTCCCCAGTGTTCTTTTGTCTACTGGTACTTACCAGTATATTCGTCGCTGATTATTGTCAGCGTTTTTTCTACATATTTCCCAGCAGCCGTGACCGAACTGGCGAAGAGGTGAGACGCTTTCCATACCCTTCATACTGTTTTTATTGATTCTTGCAATAGTGATTTAAGTGAGCATTAGAGGTCGTTCTGTGTACTGACAGCACGGTGTGGCTTTATTCTGTATCCTTTTAGCACAGTTATAATTGCAGTGCATAACGTTGCAAAGTTGGCCCGATTGAGTAAGGTTTGTATGCATGGTAATACCTTTACTGGGATTAACTTTCGTCATTTTTTGGCCTCTCGATTTCTTTTCTTCTATACTACTAGAGAGGGTCACTTATAAATATGGGTGTCCCCTTAAACCCGTCATCACCTTTAATCAAAGGTTACGAACCAGGAACAAATGTAGAACCGTATGAGTTTATTGTTCACTTTTGAACTTGTTAATGGAGCAGTGTTATTGCTATTTTTACAAAGGACATATATTTAAATGCACATAATACAGTGTACATTTTTTTTAATGTAATGACAGACTAATATGGATGCACCAAAACACTTGTCAAACTGAGACAGGAAGTGCATGATGGTCTTTGTGTTACTCACCTGGCACCCTGCAACACTGTACAGACACGGGTGTGGAGTTTTCTGACTCTATTCTTTGGTTCTTTCTTTTCCGTTTGAGGTTGTGTTCTCACACTTCAAGTCACCTAGTCGCACGTTGCTCAAATTGGATATATGTATATGTATGTGGTGCAATTACATGTCTGTAACATGCTACCATTGTACATTTTATAGAGCCTTGATGAAGTCTTGGGCAGATTGCCCTGACGAAACACGTGTTGGCTGGGCGTTGTGATTAAAGAAAACGTGAAGAAAAACATCAATCAAGACTACATGTGCAGTGATTCACTGTTTGCTTTGGTTCCATGTGTAAAAAAATAACGATATTTAGGTTATACTAAGAAGATGTGTACACAGATCCCCTTATGAACCAGAGGGTGGCAGTGATGATCCAGAGGTTGGCAGTGGTGAACCAGAGGGTGGCAGTAATGAACCAGAGGGTGGCAGTGATGAACCAGAGGGTGGCAGTGGTGAACCAGAGGATGATGAACCAGAGTATAGCAGTGATGAACCATAGGGAGGCAGTCTTGAACCAGAGGGTGGCAGTGGTGAACCAGAGGGTGCTGTGTTGAAACAGAGGGTGGCAGTGGTGAACCAGAGGGTGGCAGTGATGAACCATAGCGTGGCAGTGATGAACCAGAGGGTGGCAGTGTTGAACCAGAGGGTGGCAGTGATGAACCAAAGGGTGGCACTGGTGAACCAGAGGGTTCTGTGATGAACCAGAGGGGGACAGTGATGATCCAGAGGGTGGCAGTGGCAAACCAGAGGGTGGCAGTGATGAACCGGAGGGTGGCAGTGATGATCCAGAGGGTGACAGTGGTGAACCAGAGGGTGGCAGTAATGAACCAGAAGGTGGCAGTGATGAACCAGAGGGTGGCAGTGGTGAACCAGAGGGTGATGAACCAGAGGATAGCAGTGATGAACCAGAGGGTGGCAGTCTTGAACCAGAGGGTGGCAGTGATAAACCAGAGGGTGGCAGTGATGAACCAGAGGGTGGCAGTGGTTACCCAGAGGGTGGCAGTGATGAACCAGAGGGTGGCACTGGTGAACCAGAGGGTGCTGTGATGAACCAGAGGGGGACAGTGATAATCCAGAGGGTGGCAGTGGCAAACCAGAGGGTGGCAGTGTTAAACCAGAGGGTGGCAGTGATGATCCAGAGGGTGGCAGTGATGATCCAGAGGGTGGCAGTGGTGAACCAGAGTGTAGCAGTAATGAACCAGAGGGTGGCAGTGATGAACCTTAGGGTGGCAGTGGTGAACCAGAGGGTGATGAACCAGAGGATAGCAGTGATGAACCAGAGGGTGGCGGTCTTGAACCAGAGGGTGGCAGTGGTGAACCAGAGGGTGCTGTGATGAACCAGAGGGTGGCAATGGTGAACCAGAGGGTGGCAGTGATGAACCTGAGCGTGGCAGTGATGAACCAGAGGGTGGCAGTGGTGAACCAGAGGGTGGCAGTGATGAACCAGAGGGTGACACTGGTGAACCAGAGGGTGCTGTGATGAACCAGAGGGGGACAGTGATGATCCAGAGGGTGGCAGTGGCAAACCAGAGGGTGGCAGTGATGAACCAGAGGGTGGAAGTGATGATCCAGCGGGTGGCAGTGGTGAAGCAGAGGGTGGCAGTAATGAACCAGAGGGTGGCAGTGATGAACCAGAAGGTGGCAGTTGTGAACTAGAGGGTGATGAACCAAAGGATAGCAGTGATGAACCAGAGGGTGGCAGTCTTGAACCAGAGGGTGGCAGTGGTGAACCAGAGGGTGCTGTGATGAACCAGAGGGTAGCAGTGGTGAACCAGAGGGTGTTAGTGGTGAACCAGAGGGTGACAGTGGTGAACCAGAGAGTGACAGTGGTGAACCAGAGAGTGGCAGTGGTGAACCAGAGGGTGCTGTGATGAACCAGAGGGTGGCAGTGGTGAACCGGAGATTTATAGTGATGAACCAGAGGGTGGCAGTGGTGACCCAGAGGGTGGCAGTGATGAACCGGAGGGTGGCCGCGATGAACCACAGGGTCGCAAACAGGCTGGACACGTAGAGACAACATGGTCGCGACCGTTGCGACCACACAAGTAAGTTTGCGTTTCCAAACTTGTAAAAAACCCTCGCGAACTGGCAAAAACCCTTGCGAACACGCAAAAAAAACAAATTCACAAATTCGCATGAATTTGCAGATTTTGCGAATTGCGAGTTCGCACGAATTCACAGAACGCGAATTCGCATATTTCGCCCATACTTATACATTACATTACATATGAGCTACTTTATTAAGCATTTGCAATGAACATCGAGAGTTACATGATTCCATCTAAATGCCATTTTACTTGTCTGGAATGGCACGACTCATTCTAACAGTTAATTTACCATTGATTATTACAACACAATTTACTAGCTAAAATTAACACACATAAGGAAATATATGCGGGTACGAACTATTCATGAATATAATGCACCCTCTACAATTTCCAGAATATCACTGCACTCTATCAATGACATTACTGATCACATCTCAAGTGACATCACTGACGATATCACTGAAAACATCATCCTGTGAGTGTGAGTATTTCTAAGCTACTTTATTTAGTGTTTGCAATGAACATCGAGAGTTACATGATTCCATCTAAATGCCATTTTACTTGTCTCGAATGGCACAACTCATTATGACACTTAATTTACCATTGATTATTAAAACACAATTTACTAGCTAAAATTAACACATATAAGGATATATGCTGGTACGGACTATTCATGAATATAATGCACCCCTACAATTTCCAGAATATCACTGCACTCTATCAGTTCCCCCCTCTGATGACTAGTCTCATCATCAAAATCACAACTCCCTGGAGTAGGAACCAACCTAAACAGAACTTGTAGCCACTCTTCCCTGTTGGAACTTCTCTAGATTCTTGATATTCTCGTAATGACTGTCCTACAGTCTAGCTATTCTTATCTCTCGCTCCCTAAGGGATCTTTCGATTTGGTTCGCCCTGTGGCACTGATAAGCCCTGACAAAACCACACAGGCAAACCACACAGACCACAATTATAATGATAGGCGTTTAGAATATAACCAAGAATACCTTTTCCTAAACTCGCAAACCAATTTCCCACTCTATCAAATCCTTTACCGACTTTTCCTCAAACCCCCTCTTCAGCCAGATCCTGGATCTCACGATGGATCACAGTGATACTACTTATATACTTCTTCAGATCTTTACTACTATCAGGTATATAAGTACAACAGTCTTGAACCTTCAGCATTTTAAAGACTCCTACCTCTTTTGCCATTAAGACATCTAAAGCAGGAGGGTTCTGTATCAATATTCTCCTTATATAAAACATCTCCCCATCAACAAGCAACAATGACTTTGCTGTATTCTTCGACAACTTGGCCACGTTAGTTGACAACTTTCTAATCTTCACATCATTTGAAATCACTCCTAAACTTGGTATCATTGCTCCAAAAATATCTCCAATCACTCTCCTGTATTTGCATCTCTCTTGACTCTAGAATGGATTCCACCTTCCAGAAGTTCTAATTCCTCCACATTATTAATCTTGGGGAAAACAGCTGCCAGGTAACAGATTCCTTACCAATTGGCAGGCAATCTCACATATGCATTTCTCCCACACACATAATATACAGTTGGCACCACTTGTACCGGACCCTGCAAAAAGTTCTTTGCTATACCTTCCATACTGGAAACGTGATCACACGCACTTTGTCCCACATAGACCTTATCATAATAGGTCTGGACACATTTCACACACAGCTTCCCCTTCTGCTCAAGATCCAATGCTAGAGGGCCATAGCTCCCTTTCGCTCTGTGACCCATGTCCTCCTCCGTCTAATCTAATGGACTTTCTCCAGTGTTACGTGCTTGCGTTAGTTGCCTATATCTATCTTCTACTTGATCTACAAACTTATTTTCAATCTCTGTTAAGTAACATGTCAAATTGTGCCTATATGCATAAGCTGTATCCACCGCTGTAGTCGGCATGAAATACTTCCCAATTCTATCTTCCTGCTTGTAATAATAGTACTTGTTCAGGTGCTTGTATGCTAGAGCCGCTGAAAGCACTGCGTCATAATTTGAAAAGAAGTACTCATAATGACCTCGCCCATAAAACATGCTAAGCTACAAACTACGTGAAATCCCTTAAGTCAGCGGAAGATGGTTGTACCTATTACCCTCATCTACTGATGCAGGCAACTGCATACAGACACATATCAGTCGCTCACATCCATCATATAAATATACTCATATAGCAGCTTGGCATACGTATTAGGCTTAAAATCATCTCTAGACAAATCTACATGCAATCTACAACTTTTCCGATCTAGCATAACCTTTTCAGCTCCTTTGGTATCCTCTATCTTGCTTAGTAGTACTGGGTGCAGGTGTTCCTTTCACCTCAAAAACTTCTGCCTCATGTGGAACAGTAACTGACACTATAATAACTATGGCTACTAAGACTCTCACTCCTACTATGAGTGTACCTATTATACACTTGGACCTACGGTTCAGATTTCCAGCCTCCATTTTCATTGTTCGGTTGGTCTTCAGCAAACGAAAACTTAGAGTCTCTTTCACCACCACATGTTGCTGCTTAACCAGTTCAAACACAACTCCTGAAGTGCTGGTAATTCCCTTTACAGTAATTTAGTTCTTTAATTACACAGTCCAAAAAACCTTCCTTAGCCCTCTTTCTTCTTCTACTGAAAGTCCCTACATTTATTAGTCTTCAGCTCGGGCCTAGGTTATCTTCTTTAAAAAACGTATTTACAGATCACAGTTCATTCACTATCTACGATGAGTTCAGGCCCAATTTCGACTAAAACATGTTGCAGAATTTCAAGACGAACATCTACAATCTCATGAGGTGGTGCTTTAAATCCAAACATTGGGAAAACAAATTTGTGCAATATCAGAATTTACACCTTGCTCAAAACTGGAGGTTTTGGAACCATGATTGTCAACACCTTTTCAACTTCAAATCCTGGAACTATCAGTCCAACATCGATTTTCAGTAGAGGATTCCTGCTGACCTCAGTCTCCCGGAACTCACAACTCCTGGCATCAGTTACCACGTAAGTCTACTCCGGGGCAACGTATATCTGGCAAGGCACTCTTGTCCTTCTCGACCTTCTCAGGCCTCCTTGGGCTTGTTCTTCTTCACTCCCTTTCGATTCAGATGTCTCAGACACACGGACAAGATCTCTTTCAGGGGCCAATCTTAGATTCAGCCTTCTCTGTCTCCCAGGCCATGATTCTTCCGCTCGTTTAGCCCTTTTGCTTCTCTCTCGAACACTCTGCGCACTACTTCCTTTAGCTGAGCCTGACTCTATACCACTCCCAACGTTACCTTCTTCCTCAGAGTCAATATCTGGGTTGTGTGTAGAGTAACCCTCCTCAGCCTGGTTTGGTGACCAACCAGCTTCGTCAGCAACCCTCACAGCTTGGCTTGTCCTCTCTCATGGCCTTGCAGCCACAGCTGCATTTTCCTTCCAGAGAGGAGCTGTTTTTTCCAAGGGTTCTGAAACTCTGTGGTTGTGGGAGGCATGTATCCAGTTCAGCAACCCTCCGCACTTCACCGCTGTGTTCCTTACCAGTATCAACTGGAAAGGGCCTCGCCACCGAGCATCCAGGCAGCTCTTCCTCACGTGCTTGCAGATAAGCACCTAGTCACCCGGGCACAGGTAATGGCAGAGATCTCTTGAAGCCCGAACAGCGGCAGCTTCCACCTGCTGAGACACAGAACAGACCATATCAGCTAGTCCCTTGCAGTAATCAAGGATTAAGTCATCAGTGATGTTTATCAAAGCTGGGGATGGTAATGCTGGCAATCGCATCACCCTCCCCATAAGGTTCTCATGCAGGGAAAGACCAATCCTCCTATCTGGGACACTGCGAACACTCATTAACACCAAAGGCAGTGCATCAGGCCATTTCAGAGATGTAGAGAAACACACTTTTGCCATCCGTGCTTTCAAAGTTCCATTAATCTGCTCCACTATCCCAGAAGCCTCTGGTCAAGAGCTACCATGGAGTCTATGATCAACATTTTAAGCAGCGCAAAGCAACTTCATGATCTCGCTGTGGAAATGTGTTCCTCTATCCGGCTTAGACGAGGTTGGAAAACCAAACCTAGGGATCAATTCCCTTAATACCAGCTTTGCTAATGTAAGTGTGTCACACCTTCGTGTTGGGTAAGCTACCACCCATCATGAAAAAACACACACCACCACTTGACTTCCCTGCACGTCTTGGTTTTAGTCAGATCCACCTGGGGGGCGTGGCCAACCGGGCAGCGAGATGGCCGCTCTGTGAGCGAGCTCCGCCGGCTGCACATAAAGAATCCTGTATAATCCTGCACCGCGACCTCGGAGGGACCTGCTCTGCGGGTGATTAGACTGCGGACACCCAGCTACACACTCAACCAAATCCTCGCACGAACAGGAAGTCGGGGGAGCGAGATACGGCCCCCGACGCCTGGACCACGTCGGACGCCTGCGGACGCCCGCTGCTGTGGAGCCCTGTGCGGAGGCGATATTCCAATCCAGCCCGGGGATTATTGGGCCTGAGTGGTCCAAGTGGGGGAGGTGGCGCCGACCCTCTGGCAGCCGCGCCGTTCACGAAGACTGTGCCGAGGGCAGCTGCAACACCGGCAAGTGGATTCTGGCACCGGCGAAAGGCGACCAAGTGAGTGGCACAGCGCGAACATCCCAAGTGTGCTGATCGGAGGGGCGCCTCGGGCGAGGACGCCATTTTGCCTCGACGGCGGGGTGCCGTACGGAAGACTAGCTTTCCCTGAGCACACTGCCAGGCTCCACTGCCGCAATTTCTGCTCGAGGGGTTTCAGTGCCTCAACAACCCTTTCAAGGCGTACTGCCTCCTGCCACTGCCTCGTGTGCTGGGGAGCTCAGACAGTAGCTTGCGCTGGGCGCTGCTGCGGCGGATAGCGGAGGCGGTCACCATTGGCTATATTACCCTGGCGCTAGCAGACACCTAACATCGGCAGAGGACCGGTCATATCCCTGACGAACTCCTGCACTCGCCGTGGTCGACCAGAACTGGTGCACTTGGAGGCTGACGACACCCGCCCTCTTCTGCCTAGCCTGTCCTGTGTGTTGAGCCGATATCCTGCTGCCACTTGGCCCTCCTGAGCACCTTAAGTACATAATTGAACTGCACCTGACTGGAGGGTGAGGATTGATCTACCGAGAGTTGCGGAGGGCACCGCGACACAAATTGCATTGTGCACCCCACTGTGTAGCGCTCCCCCATATCCAGAATGGGAGGAAAGAATGATGCCAGGCAGCCCAGGCTCAACTTTGAGCAGAAGCAAAAAGCCAAGCAAACTACGCCGGATCCGGAGACAGAGGCGCCCCCCCTCACAGGGGCCTGCTGCAGACATTGATTTTGGGGCGTTGATAATGGAGGTCAGATCAAGCCTGAAAAGTATAGACTCTAAACTGGATGCCATGTCCTCACTACTAGACGCTGTTAAGACCAAGGTGGATGCACACGAAACCAGACTGGATTGCTTGGAGAATACAAACACTGAGTGCTGCGAGTTCCAACAACACACCAAGCAGCATATCACCAACATAGAGAGGGAACTGGAGTCTCTACGCACCAATGCGGATGACTTGGAGGTGCGTTCCCGGAGGTCGAACATTCGCATTACGGGGATTCTGGAAACGGACAATACTGGCAAAATGGAGGTGTTTATGGCAGATCTCCTGCACAAACTCTTTGATCCAGACCTTTCCCAAGTTTTCACGGTCGAAAGGGCACACAGAGCACTTGGTAAGAAACCACCA
The DNA here is from genome assembly GCF_964263255.1 of Lissotriton vulgaris. Taxonomy (NCBI): domain Eukaryota; kingdom Metazoa; phylum Chordata; class Amphibia; order Caudata; family Salamandridae; genus Lissotriton; species Lissotriton vulgaris. The sequence continues at coordinate 28,617 of NW_028248274.1, read as the reverse complement.
CCTGGCGCTACTCCTCGCCCTATACTTGCCAAACTGCTGAATTTCCAGGACAGGGACCTCATCCTGCGACTTGCCAGGGAGAAGGGTAAGAAAACCCACAAAGGTAACCACATCTCCTTTTACCCTGACTTTACCCCCCTTGTTCAAGCGGCCAGAAAAGAATTCATGCCGGCCAAGAAGCTACTAATCCAAGCCGGGGTCCAGTACTCATTACTGTATCCAGCAAAACTAAAGGTACTGCATGAGCACGCCGCACACTTTTTCACGGACGCACAATCGGCAATGAAATTTGCTAAACACATTTGCGGCCCTGGAGCAAGGCGGAAATCGCCGAGACTAGGAGAAGACACTGGGCAACTAAGTGACAATGATTGAGCGACCTATGGCCGACTAGAACGAGATTTCCCCTGGTCGGGCCCGTCTCGCTTGGCCCATGCGGTCTACCTACCGCTGCCCTTTTAGGTGAACTGTCTATTATGACTTGGGCTAATTGTGGGCATTTGGGTGGGTACCCTATTGTATGTTATGCTCCTGGTTCGTGGTACCTTCTCTGTATGCTGGATTACTTGTGGTCGCTCCGCGGGGCGGGGCCCCCTTCGGGCTGCGGAAATCTCCTTCCATGTGCAGCCACCCTGTGCAAACAGGGGTGTAAGCTGGGAGCACCACGCCCCCATGGGTATCTCCCGCTGTTACTGTTTCTAGTTGGCCTGAGCACTACACCTCATACCTTCTTGCCAAGTTTGTCAGTTTCTCATGTGTTGTCCTTGCCTTACGAGCTACATCCTTTGCTACAAACAGCAGCTCATCTAGTTTATAAAGCTCCATTCTTTCCAAAGGCAGGTTCCCGCTAATTATCTCATCTACCACAGCTTTTAACCTCATCACGTCCAACGTCTTTGCTCTTATAGAAGCTTTAAGGGTTCCTCGACTTCATGCACCACTTGACTCTCCATTCTCATTGCTCTGATCTCCACATCGGTTCCCTTCCACTATATTCCCAAGGATTGGTCACCTTCCTGAATTTTCGTGATCCCAATCTCCTGTCATCCTATCATTCATTCATTAGGGCCTCTGACTGGTGGTTCCCACATCCTCATATCAGATCTTGAATCGGCCAAAGACCTTGGTCTCGCCGTTCTTACAACCACCTGCAATGGTGTACTTGATTCCATGGATCTCGGAAGGTGACCTATTCCGTTTACTATGCCATTCCCTTTAGAACCAGTCCCTTCTCCTGCTACTGATCATGCTAGACTTCCATTTCCTGCCTGATCTGGGTCATATACTGACACTATGGGGCAGATGATAACCGGCACTGTAAGAGCATCCGGTAGCCGTATAACAACTGTAACTCCATTAGCTTCGGTACTTGCTAGTGTCTGTGTTCCCATCCCTTCTGTTCCTGTTCAGATTCTTCCAACTACTCTCGCACTAGGTTGAGTCTGCGATTCTCCAATTCCCTATGTTGGTGCTGCCTTTTCCTCATCTGAATCTGGATTATATGGAGGTGGTCGTTCTGATAGTAATCTGATTAACAACTTGTCTTCTGTGCCACTATCGTCCTCCTCACCACACTTCTTCTAGGTATCTCCTACTTTTACCACCAAAGGAATAGCCTATCCCCTTCAATAGTTTCAACCCTCCATCTCTTCTCCAATCGACTTTTCCACCCTTTCCTGACTTTCGTCTCTTTTCCTGTCATGTGCTGCTCTCATCCATGCATGTAGAGCCTCAAACTGTGTTGGTTTGGGTAAAGGTTGAAATGAATACATCACTGTTTTCCATTGGTACAACATTTCCAACCTGAAAGTACCATAACGTGGAAAAGCCAATTTTTCCTCTTTTTCAGTCATTTTATGCCAATTTTCGAGCCAAATTATAGTATGCAATCCCACATTCGTAGCCATAAAATGGGCTGGGGTATCCTCAGGTGGAGCTTCTTTTCCTCCTCAAGTAACCACTCTTCTATCTCCTCCACGCATATCTTGTAAAACTTTAAAACATTTCATGATGAAATCAACTTTTATTCTTCAATTGTTTACGTTCTACTTCCTAATGACAATCCACCAACACCAGCGTGGCTTCATGCCAACCGACCTATCACAGCGCGGCACTTTCTAACGTCACTCTTCCTCCTTATGCAGCAGTTCCCTTCCTTTACAATTCACCTCTCACACTATCAAGTGTCTCTCTCATACAATGAAATAACTGTTTGTCGACGAAACGACCGAACAGTCACTTCTCTGACTGTCTGTCCACGAAATGACCGGACAGTCTCACGTAATTGTCGACCTCAACTCTGGCAACCATCTGTCCATGAAACGACCGGGCAACTGCCTCAAGCTATCTGCCCACGAACGGCCGGACAGTCATGTACTTAATCGATAGGATCCAATCACTCAATGTTCCACATGCAGTAACCCATGACCTGCGTCGATTACTCACGCACTCACACACACGTTTCCCTTTCACCGGTGGGTCAGTCAACAACATCTCATGACTCCCACAATCACTGGTCAGACAATTTCAACTCTGGGTCTCTTCTACACCACAATCTCATGCCCGGGATATCAATAGATCAAATATCATGGACCGCACGCATTCGACCCGAAACCACAATCACTCAACTCTCATTCCAACTCCGCAATACATCACAGAATCAAAACAACACCACAATCTAACAGACACAAATCCCTGTTCATACTCACTCTACCACAAACTACTGTTTCCGCCGCGCCATCACTCTCTGTCAATTTCCAACAAACACAGTTGTCCTTCGCTCACGATCCACTGGATAACCATCATTTGGGCTCTATGGGGACTCCATGACCACCCTTCTCTACGTCTCCCCTTACCACAGAGGTCCCCATCCTCTGCTACCAACTGATTACGCCGGATTCCACTATAAACGTTTTACTAGGAATCCTCGGTCGACTGGACCTTTATTACCTGCTGAGAAGTTTAAAGGGGAGAAACAATGCATCCATGACAAACTAGTATGGACCAATTAAATAAAACTCGGAAGGATCACAGACTCCGAATTCCAATTTTAAGGGTATTATTACAAAGCTAAAATTAACTGAACATACAAGCACCTCAAGACGAGGTTGTAAAAAGTCATAGGCACTAATACACAGCCCATCCTATGAATCAGTCTAATCCGGTGCAGCATAAAAAGAATGAGCAACTCCAAAAATACTAAACAGGCAATGTTTGCCTCAACATCTACATTAGTATTCATCAGTGGCTGTAAAATAAATCTGTTAACCTATCCCTATTCTATCCTTAAAGTGGCATCTCTACTTTGCATTTTCCAGGCAAAATCAGAAAAGGTGTCAGCTCGTGAAGACTTCCTAAGAAGTACACTCACGTTGTAAGGTTCAATAGCCATAACTACAGAATTCGTTCTAAGTCTTACTTTTAAGAATTGATCCCCTCCTTCTGCCCTTCTAACTGCTCTATGCTCTCCTTCCTCGGGGCACTGTCCCATATACAAAATGCACAATTGATGCCTAACTCCTAAAACAAAAGGCGTTAGTCTAACTAACAAGGACGGCTTCCTTGCACCTGCAACAGAAACATGAGAACAGAACAATCTTGCACGCACATGAATTTCGCGGACTTCCTCCAAATGTGAGCTTTACCAAGGGAAAATGCATTTCAGGCTTACACAAACCAGCTAACATAAGGAATACAAATAGCCCTTTCATAGCATGACAGAGTAAATACTCCATCTAGGCCTTTGAAATCAAGTTAAACACGCATTTATAAATGTTGCATCTTCAAGCACTACATTTCATCACGTTTTAAGGCACAATCAATTCATCTCTACGTGTGCTGACTTTAATATGGTGCACATTTATATCTAATACATTACATTACATATGAGCTACTTTATTAAACATTTGCAATGAACATCAAGAGTAACATGATTCCAACTAAATGCCATTTTACTTGGCTGGAATGACACGACTCATTCTAACACTTAACTTACCATTGATTACAACACAATTTACTAGCTAAAATTAACACACATAAGGATATATGCGGGTACGAACTATTCATGAATCTAATGCCCCCCTACAATTTCCAGAATATCACTGCACTCTATCAATGACATTACTGATCAAATCTAAAATGACATCACTGACGACATCACTGATTACATCATCCTGTGAGTGTGAGTATTTCTAAAAAGTTTAAGAATGTTTTGCCAATATCTTTGGCGCCGTTTGACGAATTTTCATGAAAGTTTCAAAACTAATGGTTATCTCAGGTCAGCTCCTGTCCTAAAAGTTTTGGGGTGATTCAACAAGTGGGGGCTGAATAAAAAGGGGGGTCAAAAAACACGTTTTCTCATGTTAATTGTCATAGGAAATTTTGGAACAGGCTACAGCCTGAACTGCTGAACGGAATTGCACCAAATTTGGCAAAAAGGTAGCTCTTGGTTCAGAAAGTGCCCCTTTTTTAAATGTAGTTCCTGAGAAATTAAAAAATAAAACAGTATATATCTGAGCACCGAGGAGGAGTCGCAACTATTCCCAAGCACAAGCAGTCTTCTCATTGGATACTAAGACTCCAAACCAGAATGTGTTGGCAGCCATTTTGTGACAAGGTAACAGAGTCACAAGAAAAAGGGGAAAGGAAAGTGAAAAATGAGGAAACTGGATCAGGGTGGTTACACCCTGACCCCCTAGGCCTTCTCAGGTGGTCCCACAGGACCCCCAGGGCCCCAAACAAGAATATTTAAAAAAAATTGGCCAAATTCGCGCTGGGTTTGCGAATCCGGATGTTTTTTTTTTTTTAAAAACAACAAGCTTTGTTTGATTTAAGCCCCTGGGTGGGCCCGGTCCTGGGGGCAATGTAAAATTATTGTGTGGGGGCCCCCAAATCCCTGGGTACCACCACCTCCCCGGGGATTTGTTTTAATAAGAGCGGGGACCCTCACGGCCCCCCGCCAAGCACCGGGGACCGCCACCTCCAAGGGGATTTTTTCCCAAAACAGTGTGGGGTCCCCAGCTGCCCTGGGGACCGCCACCTCACTTTGTTTTAATAGGGGCAGGGGACCTTGTGTGCCCCCCACAGCCCCTGAGACCGCCACCTCCCCGGGGCTCCAATTTAATTTAGAGAAGTGTCCCCACACTGCCCCAGGGACCACCACCTTCCCGGGGCACAAATTATGTTAATGTGGTAGTCCGTTACGGACACTCGGCTCTGGGGTCCACCACCTCCCCGGGGCTATGTTAAAGTTTGGGAGGGGAGCTGCGTGATCCCCCTCCTGGAGCCCTTGATGGCATTGGGGACCACCACCCCCCAGGACCGGCTCCTGCAATGTCCCGGGGTGCTCACCCCGGGACATTGCTGTTTGCTTTGGCAGGGCAGGAGCACGGCTCCCACCCTGGCCTAGCCAACTCTGCTTTGCTTTTTGGAAGTGAGAGCAGGCAACCTGATCTTTCTTCCAAAAAGCAAATCAGAATTGCTTTTGGGAAAGGTGAGCTGTATTGCCCAAAAGCAATGGTGGCTCCCACAGGAGGCAGGGAGCCGACTGGGACAGTCCCCAACATGAGGCCAGGCCTCTGGGGATGGGGTCCCCGGGGCCAGAAGTAGCCAAGGGAAGGGGGCCATGCGGTCCCCCTTCCTAATAAAAAATAGATATATTTATAAAAAGATCGAGGCACACCCCTGGGGGATGGGGTCTCCAGGGCCGCAATTGGCTTCAGGCGGGGGGCCATGTGGCCCCCTCCCAATTTAAAAAATGTTTTTTTAGTTTGTAAATGCTGGCCAGGCACAGGGGATGGGTCACGGGCCAGAAGTGGTCCTGGGAAGGGGAACCACGTGACCCCTCTCCCATAAAATAAAAAAAAGAAACCTGCAAGTAGCCAGAGGCCCTGCCCCCTCCCTGCATGACTCTGTAAACGCAGCCCCTGGTGCGTTCTAAGTTGGGGGGTTGAGTCCTCTTCATTCCTGAGGTTCCCTGGGGTCCAACTAGCCCACCAGGTACCTCTAGTAAGCCCCACACAGTGAGATTGCTGAGAGGTGTCCACCTCTCAGCAATCTCACTGTGTGGGGCTTACTGGAGGTAAAAAGTAGGCTAGTTGGCCCCTAAGGTACCCCCAGCAGCGAAGGGGACTTAAATCCCAATCCAAGAGAGCACCAGGGAGCAGGTTTGCAGAGTGGTGGGCATAGGGGCGTGGCATGCTATGAGAATTTAGCAATCCTGCTGTGTGGGACTTACTGGAGGTAGACAGTCAGTCAAAAATCTTTCTTCGGCTTATTCAAAGCCATAAAAGTACAGATAAAAACATCATTTAACAAAAATAAACAGAATTTTTTTTTAACCGACCTAATCAATACCCAAAAACTCATTTTCCAACAATATTGCAGAACTGCAGAGGAGATATACTTATAAACCATTAAACAAGTAAATTTGTAATTTAAAAGAAGTAGGTGGCATAATGTAGGCGCAACAACTACAATAGACGCACAGAGACAATAGTCTACATATATTCGGATGGACAGTTGATGTCCAGATGGCAGACCGGGAAGTGGGTGGAGGGAGGGGGGAGGAGTTGGTTCACTTGGCAACATTAAGAAAGGACGCAGAGACAATAGTCTACATATATTAGGATGGACAGTTACTGTCGAGATGGCAGACCGGGAAGTGGGTGGAGGGAGGGGGGAAGAGTTGGTTCACTTTGCAAAATTAGCACGTCGTTATATATACACAACCTTGGTTTCGAAGACGTGCATGTCCGATACGCGTGTGTTTTTAATCGAAAGGCCGAACAGACCCTATCGATTTGGTTGCTGCGCAACAAATACAAGGGAAGCATATAGACAATAGTCTACATATATTTGGATGGACAGTTGGTGTCAGGATGGCAGACCGGGAAGTGGGTGGAGGGAGGGGGGAGGAGTTGGTTCACTTTGCAACATTGGGAACGGAAGCATAGAGACAATAGTCTAAATAGATTAGGTTGGACAGTTGGTGTCAGGATGGCAGAACGGGAAGTTGGTGGAGGGAGGGGGGAGGAGTTGGTTCACTTGGCAACATTAAGAAAGGACACATAATGGTTTCTATTTCACATAGTGTGAAGGATATGGCCTTTAACTTTAGGAACTGTATGCAGGCAGTCTCCTCTGAGATGGGGGAACATTTTCTGAAAATAAATGGTGAAAAGACGGAGGTCCTGATATTTGGGAGTAAACAGGAAATTTGGTCCAGTGACTGGTGGCCAGACGCGCTTGGCATCTGTTCCCACCCGATTTCCGATGGGAAAAACCTTGGGGTCATTGTGCACAACTCACTGTCCCTAAGTTTGCAGGTTGGTAGGACAGTCTCTACCTGTTTCTGAATCATTAGAATCTTGAGAAAAATCTCCCATTTTCTCTCTTTTGAGGCACGTAAGCAGGCCATTATTGCCCTGGTAACGTACAGTTTGGTCTATTGTAATGCCCATATTTTGGCATTAACAAGGAAGGGACTAGTGCGACATCTGTAGATGGTGCAGAATACTGCAGCCAGGCTGGTGATGAATTTACCAAAATATCATTCAGTCTCAGCCTCCATTAGGTTTTTGCACTGGCTTCCCATGGACCGAAGGATCATTTTTAAAACTCCGTGCTTGACTAAGGATGCCTATCACGGTTCAGGTCCTGAGGCGATAAAGGCTATTGTACAACGCTATGTTCCTAGCAGGCCTCTTCGGTCCGCAGGTAAAAACCTGCTTCTAGTTCCAAGATTTAAGAAGGCTAAATGGGGAGGAAGAGCTTTTTCCTCTGTTGCTGCTAAACTGTGGAACGGCCTCCCGGAAGAGCTTTCGATTCAGGCGTCTCATTCTCTATTCCGTAAAGCCATTAAGACCTGGCTCTTTTCACAGCCCGCGGTATGAGCATGTTCTCCTTATCTGCACCCTTATGCTCCGCTTATGGCGCCTTGACGTCCTTGGGCTAAGTTTCGCACTCCACAAGACCAATATTCATTCATTCATTCATTCATTCATACAATCCGGCCCAGGGGCCTCGTTCTTTACAGTCTGGGAAAGCACCCTGTTTACCTCATCTAAAGATGGGTGTTCCAAAGGAGATGCAACATGTTGAAAGTAGGCACCACATTGTGTCTCAATAGTGTTACCGAGAGGCTAACAAAGTGTTTTACCTACATTTCAGGCATAATTGTTGCATCAATATTGCCATTTTTTATATCGCTAAAGAACTCTTTATTAACAGTTTTCCAGAAGAGTTTGGAGTCTTTATTCTGAGAAACCATGTGCAATTGGCCCCATGCTCCTTGCCTAATCTCCATCTTATTTTTCTCCAGCGCATGTTTATAATCTATGCGTTCTGTCTCACTTCCACCTTATTTCGTGGTTTATTTTTTAGGGTCTCACTGAAGGTAATAGGAGGGGTAGTTGGCTCCCAAGGATGTCCTTGGGGGCCAACCTTCCATCTTGTTACCTCCAGAAAGTCCCACACAGTGGGAGTGACATTTTCCGAGGCCATGCCCCCTTTCTCCACAACTCTGGAAACGCACCTCCTGGCAGACTACAGGATGAGGGATGAAGTCCAATTTAATCCTGAGGGACTTTGGGGGACAAGAAGCCCTCCTGGTACCTCCTGTAAGTCCTACACAGTGGAATTCCTGAGAGCTAGTCGGAGGCCCAGCACCCTTTCTCCACCACTGTGCAAACGCAACTACTAGTTAAAGAAGTGTTTGCAATGTAATAGGTTTCGCATATGCGAGAGTTAGAGCTATTGGCATTGTAGATGTAACAGTTTTTTACTAAGGTTTTTTGGTGTGGAGTGGATGTACGTTGTGTGTAGTGGAATTATGTTGTATGTTGTGCAGTGAAATAATGTGGATATAAAGTATGTGGTGTTTACTGTATAGGTATTATGTGAGGGATTATGTGTTATGTTAGTCTGTGTTGTGGAGTGGTAACCTCAGGATTAGTCTTCCTTGTCTCCATAGAAGGTCAACTATGAACTCAATGAGACAAAAAAGAAGGAATCACTAAGGAGCACTTGCGGACCTAGTCAGAGGTATGAGCAGGGCCACTGGAATTATGTGACTGTTTGGCAGCACTGACTTTCGCACAGTTATACATTTTCTGCATTAGCCACATCATTCATCATCTGCTCCCTAATCTGCTGATTTGAACAAAAAAAGCCTTGTTTCTAGCTCAAATGGCTCAAACGTTACCAAAAAGGCAGCGACAAGTGTTACAGTGTGGTGGAAGGCCCTTTGCAAACCTAGAATTGTCACCGGTTACTTATTTTTAAATGTGGGTATTAAATTGGTACTAATGGTGTGCAAGCCACTCTTGCTTCCTTCTGCGCCTCTCTTGCCTCTTTCTGCATTTCTGTTGCTTCTTTCTGCATATTTCTTTCATTTTCTGCACTTCTCTTGACTCTTTCTCTAAATCTCTTCTACTTTCTGCACCTCTCTTCTCTTTTTCTGCATTTTTGTTGCCTCTTTCTGCACCTCATTTGCTTCTTTCTGTAACCCTCTTGCCTCTTTCTTGACCCTTCTTCCCTCTTTCTGCACCTCTATTGCCTTTTTCTTTTCCCTCTTACATTTTTTGTACTCTTTTTGCCTCTTTATGCACCTCTGTTCCATCTTTCTGTTCTTTATTTGTTTCTTTCTGCACCTGTCTTGCTTCTTTCTGCATCCCTCTTGCTGTTCTCTCCACCCCTCTTCCCTTTTTCTACACCTCTGTTGCTTTTTTCTGCACTTATCTTGCTTCTTTCTGCACCTCACTTGCCTCTTTCTGCACCTCTGTTGCTTCTTTCTGCAGTTCTCTTCCTCTTTCTGTACCCCTCCTGCCTCTTTCTATACCCCTCTTACCTCTTTGTGCACCTTTCCTACCCTTTTCTGCTCCCCTCTTTCCTTTGTTCCACCTCTGTTGGTTCATTCTGAACCTCTTTTGCTTCATTCTGTAATTGACTTGCTTCTATCTGCACATCTATTGGTTCTTTCTGCACTGCTCTGGCTTCTTCTTGCACCTCTGTTCCAAATTTCTACATTGCTCATGCCTTTTTCTGCAGCCCCTTCCCTCTTTCTGCACCTCTCTTGCCTTAGTCTGCCCACCTGTTTCCTCTTTCTGCAACTCTCTTGCCTCTTTCTGCAGTTGTCTTGCCTCCTCCTGTACCCCACTTGCCTCTTTCTGCACCTCTCTTGCAAGTTTCTGCAACCATCTTGCTTCTTTCTGCACCCCTTTTACCTGTCTCTGCACCTCTCTTGCCTCTGTATGCACCTCTGTTGTCGCTTTATTTACATCTTTTGCCTGTTTCAACAACTCCTTTGCCTCTTTTTGCAGTTCTCTTGCCTCCTTCTGTACCTCTGTTCCTTCTTTCTGCATCATTTCTCTTGCTTCTTTCTGCATCACTGTTGCTACATTCTGCACTTTTCATGCTTCTTTCTGCATCTGTCTTGCTTCATTCTGCACCCCTGTTGTCTCTTTCTGCGATCGTCTTCCCTCTTTCTGTACCTTTCTTGCCTGTTTCTGCATCTCAATTGCCTGTTTCTGTATTTTTCTTGCTTCTTTCAACCTCTGTTGCTTCTTTCAGCAATTCTATTGCCTCTTTCTGCATTTCTATATCCTGTTTCTCCACCCCTCTTGCCTCTTTCTGCACCCATCTTTCTTCTTTGGGCAACTCTCTTGCTTCTTTCTACAACTCTCTTTCCTCTTTCTGCACCACTCTTGCCTCTTTTTGTACCTTTATTGCTTCTTTCTGCACTTCTCTTGCCTCTTTCTGCACCCTTCGTGCCTCTTTCAGCACCTCTGTTGCTTCTTTCTGCACTCCTCTTCCTTCTTTCTGCACTCCTCATGCCTCCTCTTGCACCTCTGATGCTTCTTTCTGCACTTCTATTGCATTGCCTCTTTCTGCATTTCTTTATCCTGTTTCTCCACCTCTCTTGCCTCTTTATGCACCCATCTTCCCTCGTTGTGCAACTCTCTTGCTTCATTCTACAACTCTCTTTCCTCTCTTTTCTCTTTCTGCACCACTCTTGCCTCTTTTTGTACCTTTATTGCTTCTTTCTGCACTTCTCTTGCCTCTTTCTGCACGCTTTGTGCCTCTTTCAGCACCTCTGTTGCTTCTTTCTGTACTTCTCTTTCTTCTTTCTGCACTCCTCATGCCTCCTCCTGCCCCTCGGAGGCTTCTTTCTGTACTTCTATTGCCTCTTTCTGCACCTCTCTTGCTTCTTCCTGCAGCTGACTTGCCTCTTTCTGCACTCATCTTCCCTCTTCTGTGCAAATCTTGCCTGTTTCTGCATCTCACTTGCCTCATTCTATACTTGACATGCTTCTTTCTGCACCTGTCTTGGTTTTTTTGTACCACTGTTGTCTCTTTCTGCACTCGTATTCCCTCTTTCTGTACCTTTCTTGCCTGTTTCTGCATCTCCCTTGCCTCTTTCTGTACTTCTCTTGCTTCTGTCTACACCTCTGTTACTTGTTTCAGCAATTCTCTTACCTCTTTCTGAACCTCTCGCCTCTTTCTGTACCTCATTTGCTTCTTTCTGCACTTCTCTTGCCTCTTTCTGCACCCCTATTGTAGACGTTGACCTGGCTTTGGCACTGAATAAAAGGATATTTAGAGCCACAAACTTAAGAGCTCAGCATTATAAAACGCTATTTAACTTATACTATACCCCAGCTAAACTATTTGCATGAGGGGCTAGAGCAGATGATAATTGCCCAAGATGTGAGGGGGCACAAGCAGATTTACTGCATATGTTTTTTATCTGCAGTCTTTTGACCCCTGTGAAGAAAGAGATCGAAAAAATTTGGGAGGGGCTGCTAGGTCACAAGATCGATCTATCCCCTACCCTGATGATCTTGGGCACAGACTCTAACTTAAATTTGAGCAAGGAAGAAGAAGCTCTGGTCTTTATATCTGTCGCTGTCCTCAGGATTTTGATATCAGCAGGGTGGAAGGATACTGCTGCACCGTCCTTCCAAATGTGGTTATCCAGGTATCTTGGAATACATAATATCGAGACTTGCTTATATGAGCATAAGGGGGCAAAAGCTCGGGACTTTGGAAAATGGTTTTGGGCCCCAGTCACTAATTGGAGGGAGCCTAATGCAATAATTGTATGAATTGCTACTTTGCACAATATTTTGATATACATATTGGAAACTGGCTTTTTATTGCGAATTATTGATGGTTTTATGTACTTTTTCAATCGCTGGTCTTAAGTATTTATTTATTGAATCTGTGGATCAATTGTTGCTCTTATGTCTAGATGAATCTAATAATGTATTTTACTTATGTGATGTATTTTGACTCCAAATAAAAATAAATAAAAAAAAAACAGGAGGTAGATTGAGAGTCGAAAATCTTTATTCGGCTTATTGAAAGCCATAAAAGAACAGATAAAAACATCATTTAACAAAAATAAACATAATACAATTTTAACCGACCTAATCAATACCCAGAAACTCATTTTCCAACAATATTACAGAGCTGAACTGCAGGTGAGATACATTTATTAACCATTAACCAAGTAAATTCATCATTTAAAAGAAGTAGGTGGCATAATGCAGGCTGGCACTTTCTTATGTTTAAAAGTCTTAATAATGGTTTCAAAAATGTGCGTCTCGCGTTAAGATAAAGTTTACAAAAAATCATAAAATGCAGAGTGCTCTGTGCAGAAATTGAATTACATGGACACAATTCTAATTTAGCATCACAGTATATATCATGTGGGTACGAAACCAGCAGATGAGCAATACCCATCCTGAAACTGATCAAATAAAACATTTTATCATGATAAAAATAAAAGGAGAGGTAGGTAGGATTCAATTTGTGGGGAGCTAATTAACAATGTGTGCTCTACAACCCTTTCTTTGACCACCTCTTGTCTATCTCTGACTTCTTCAGTTATGAGAGAAAGTCTCTTTTGAGCTTAGCTTTTAGGATTGCAGATATGTTTCTAGGAGTATTAAAACAATTATGCAGTCCCAGCTTCGTCAGTTGTTCTTGCAGGTTGGAGAGCCAGGGAATTTTATTTGCACAATCCACTTTCAGACAATCTAGAATTACATCACAATTCAGGGCTGGTTCCTCTTTTACCCAGATGCTATGCCAAAGCATCAAAGGTGCTAATTGCATTTGGAATGATAATGGTGTTACATCTATTTCATTATGACACATAGTGACAGGGGTGCTTTTAGATAGTGTCAACACACGTTTTAACATCTTATTCTCTGCTCTCTGAAAGCCCAAAGTACTAGAACAGCCCCAGACTCCAGTGCCATACAAAGTAACAGCGCATGTTCGTGCTTTGGAAATATCTATAATGGCTTTTATGGGGCGAGAGCCTCGTTTTTTTGTAAATCTGAAAATGTCCACCACATTTTTATTAAAGCCCCCAATCCTTGCATCAACTAATTGGGACCAAGAATTTTCTATTAAAAAGAATACCTAAATAGGAAAAGGTTGGCACCTGTCACAGTGTTTCAATCTTTATATAGAATGTTTCCGTTTTAGATGGAGATTTGCCTGCTACCATAACGTGCGATTTTGCAACATTTGTTTTTAGCCCAAGATCGCTCATCAAATCATTAAAACTAGTTAAAAGCCTTTGTAGCCTCAGCCCAGTTCTCGACATTAGGACGCTATCATCGACATATAACAAGGCTAGTAGGGACCTGCTGCCTATTGTGGGTGCATCTACATTTCCAGTTCTGATGTGGCTTTTTAAGTTATTTATGTATAGACAGAATAGAAAAGGAGCGAGTACACATCCCTGATGAACCCCACAATCCATCTTTGTTGGTGAGGTAAGCTCACCAGCTGCTCCATATCATACTCTCCCTGTGACTCCCTGATGCATTGCTGCTAAGAAATGGACAATAGATGGATCAATGCCCAAAAGAAGCATTTTTTCCCACAATTTCCCCCTCTGCACCCAGTCAAAGGCAGACGTCAGGACCATAAACCCAAAGTATAGGGACCCTGACTTGGCCATAGTATATTTGCCAATGACCAGATGCAGATTGAGGCACTGTTCTGCAGTTCCCAGGCCTTTCCTGAAGCCATATTGGACAGCAGAGAACTTCCCATTTTCTGTTATCCAGGTCTCCAGTCTCTCCATTATTACTCGTCTCATGGTCTTACAGGAACTATCAATCAGAGAGTTTGGAGTCTTTATTCTGAGATGCCATGTGCAATTGGACCCATGCTTCTTGCCTAATCTCCATCTTATGTTTCTTCAGCACATTTTTTAAATCTATGCACATCTATCTCACTTACACCTTATTTTGTGGTTTAATTTTTAGGGTTTCACTGGAGGTAATAGGAGGGATAGTTGGCTCCCAAGGATGTCCTTAGGGGCCAACCTTCCCTCTTATTACCTCCAGTAAATCCTACACAGTGGGATCGCTAAGACTTTTTCCGAGGCAATGCCCAGCTTTCTTCACCACTCTGCAAACTCACCTCCTGGCAGACTCCAGGATGGGGGATGAAGTCCAATTTAATCCTGGGGGATTTTGGGGGCCAAGAAGCCCTCCTGCTACCTCCTGTAAGTCCTACACAGTGGAATTCCTGAGTGCTGGTCTGAGGCCCAGCAGCCTTTCTCCACCACTCTGCAAACCAACTACTAGTTAAAGAAGTGTTTCCAATGTAATAGGTTTCGCATATGCGAGAGTTGGAGCTATTGGCATTGTAAATGTAACAGTTTTTTACTAAGGTTTTCTGGAGACAAGTGGATGTACGTTGTGTGTAGTGGAATGTTGTGGTATGCTGTGCAGTGAAATAATGTGGATTACAAAGTATGTGGTGTTTAGTGTATAGGAATTATGTAGAGCTTGATTATGTGTTATGGAGAGTAATTATGTGGTAAGGTAGTCTTTGTTGTGAAGTGGTAACCTCCGGTTTATTTATTTATTTATTTTAAAAATTTATAAAGCGCAGCATATACCCGTGGGTGTCTTGGCGCTATGACTTAGCTAACGATCTCTGATTAAGCAGGTGTCTACTTTGGATAATGTTGAGCTGAACGGTTTATTGGTCAAATAACCAAGTTTTTACCAGTTTCCTGAATTGGAGTAACGAGGGTGCCGATTTTATTTCCATTGGAAGCATGTTCCAAAGTTTGGCTGCGGAATTGATGAAGCATCTGTCGCCCCATTTAACCGTCCTGGTTCGTGGCACTACCAGTAGAAGTCTTTGTTCAGATCGAAGAGATCTTTTCGGAAGGTAGTGGCAAAGTTTCTGTTTGAGAAAGGCAGGGCCATGACCCTTGAGAGCTTTAAAGGTGAGACACAAGGTCTTGAATCTAATGCGGTTCCTCACCGTTAACCAGTGGTAGTTTCTTATTGCTTGCTTGGTGGACTGAAATCTGGGAATGCCAGATAGTAGCCTTGCGGCAGCGTTTTGAATAAGCTGCAGTTTGGCCACCACCCGTGCCTGAGCATTTACAAATAATCCATTGCAGTAATCAAGTGATGAGAGTATTAAGGAACTCACCACAGTTTTCCTTGTACTCTCAGGCAGATAGGGCAGGATTTTTCTAATGATCTTGAGCTTGTAGAAGGCGGATGACGCTACCTGATTGGCATGACTGGCAAAATTGAGATTGTCGTCAAAAATGATTCCCAGATTCCTGACCTTATGCACAGGTTCTGGGGGAACTCCAAGCGGAGTCGGCCACCATGTGTTGGACCATTGTGGCGATAATTTTCCGAAGATCATTACCTCCGTTTTATCTGAATTGAGACGCAAGCAGTTCTCAGCCATCCATTCCTTGATGGCCACCATGCCTTCCTGGAAGCTAGTAGCTACTTCCTCACCATCGTTCTTAATTGCGATCACCAATTGGGTGTCGTCGGCGTATGAGGTAAGGCTCATCCGGTAGTTCTTGATTACCCTGGCTAAGTCCGACACATAGATGTTAAAAAGTGTCGGACTTAGGGATGAGCCTTGCGGGACGCCACATGGAAGGGCGAGCTCGGTAGATTGAAATTCGCCCAAGGTCACTGCTTGCGTTCTGTTCGACAGAAAAGAAGTCAGAAGCTCTTTGGCCATGGAGCGAATGCCCATTTCTTCGACACGGTCAATCAAAATAGCATGATTGACCGTGTCGAAGGCCGCCGAAAGATCCAGCAGGACCAGTATCGCTGTTCCTCCTTGGTCCCTGATGGTTCTGATGTCATCGGCGGCCTTTATAAGAGCGGTCTCGGTTCCATGTAGTTTGCGAAATCCGAACTGGGACTCGTCCAGGAGGTTGTTGCGTTCGATATACTCGGCTAGTTGGCTATTCATAACTTTCTCCACTATTTTGGCTAGGAAAGGCAAACTGGCGATAGGTCTATAATTTTTGAGGATTGTTTTATCTAGACCACTCTTTTTGAGGAGGGGTTTCAGTAGTGTATTTTTTAACTTGTCCGGGAAAATCCCGGATTGGAACATGGCGTTACAAATTGGAGTGATGACTTCACTAACCAAGTCAATTACTGGAATAAGAATTTTAGGGGGGCAAGGATCTAGAGATGAGCCAGTTTTTACCTGTTTTATAAGATCTTTTATCTCTTCATTTGTCACATCCCTGAATTTAGCAAATGAGCAGTCCGGGATATTTTTTGATTGTTTAGGTTGTATGTTGGTATTAGATGAACTTACCGAAAATTCGGAGTAAATGTCATTGACGTTTGAGAAGAAGAAACCTGCTAGGTTATTGCAGAATTCCTGTGATTGGGGAGGGCTCAGGTCTACCACTTTCCCTGACAAAGTCTTGACTACTTCAAACAGTTGTCGACTTGAATTTTTTGATTTTTTGATTTGTTGCTCAAAATAATTCTTTTTTTCCTCCTGAATCATTTTTTTGTAAGTGGTTACTTCGTTTTTGTACTTGGCCTTATTTATGCTATCGTACGTTTTTCGCCAAATTCTTTCCTGGTTCCTACAGATCTGTTTTTGCTTTCTGAGTGTTTCTGAGTACCATGGTGCCGAAGGCACTTTCCTATTTTTCGAAATGGTTTTTAGTGGAGCATGCTTTTCCACCGCGTTGCCTATCCAGTTGAGAAACTGACCTACTGCTTCAGTAGGATTAGGCTGAATCTCCGGGCGGGTATTAGACAAGGATCTCCTGAAGGTATCGTAATCGATATCCTTCCACACTCTAAATTTGTTCTGAGAAGAGATCTGTTTAAAAGGGTTAGTCCGTTTAATCGGTAGATGACATAGTATGGCATGATGGTCTGTCCATGTCAGCGGTAATATATTGGATACCTCCAACTCATTGATGTTAGAGAAGATGGCATCCAGGGTATGTCCAGCTTCATGAGTAGGTGCCTTTATGTGCTGGTTTAAACCCAATGTGAGGCATTCAGCTAATAGAGCTTGAGTGTCAACCTCGTCCGTCTTGTCTAAATGAAAGTTTAGGTCTCCCAATGCCATAAAGGAGTCCTCGATGGCTAGGGGTTCCATCCAAAGAGGAAAGAAACTCTGTGCGAGGACCTGGTGGTCTATATATGAGCACTCCTTTCAGGTTATGTGAAGGGTTTAGGTTGATGGTAAAGTGTAACGCCTCACATGCTGGCGATGGCACAGGGGAGATTCTGACCGAGAAAATATCACGGCTAATAATTGCCAATCCTCCTCCTCTTTTTCCCCCCTGTCTGTCCCGTCTAAACACCTTATAGCCGTCTGGTACTGCTACCTGTAAGTCGGGCTCGGATGAATCATCCATCCATGTCTCAGTTACGAAAAGAATATCTATAGCATAGTCCACAATCAAATCGGCTATATCCTGCCTATGCCGAGCCAGGGAGCGAGCATTAATAAGGGAAATAGATATATTAGTAAGTTTGGTAGAGCCCTCAGTCGGGTGGTTGACTTTATTATTAATTAGCGGTACAGGGGATTTACAATCCCTACAGCCAATTTCAATGTGATCATAAAGATCCTCGGGGTTATGTTTGGTGCAGGTCGTCAGGTGTCCTGGATTCCACTTACATATTTCAGCAGAGGTATAAGTAATCCTTTCGGTGCTGAAAGGGGCAGGGGGTATGGCGCTAGGCGCGTGTCTGGCGCGACGGGCGCAGACGGGCTTGCCTCTGGCGCGCCTCCGGCGCGCCCGCTGCGCCCGCCCGCTGCGCGGACGGTGTGGTCGTCTGTTTTTATCCAGTTTTGAGGAGGGTGGGAGGCGTCCAGCTACTAGACCGCCACCCTTCCTACCTCCAGTATGGCGCCCACGTCAGCACGTATTCTGCTGCGCGTGACGCTAGATCGTGATGAAGCGGTAATTTATATCAATGGGGTCTGTTGGTTAAAAAGGGTACAAGTTGCAAAGTATGTCAACTAAAAATAAGGCACGCAATTTTAAAACATAATACAGAACCCCCGGCTTCTGCCTCAGGGGTGAGAAGACTAGCTTTAGTCAGCGAGCGAGCGTTCTCGCGTTGCTTATGTAGTCAGGGAGGGCGGGAGGCGTCCAGCTACTAGACCGCCACCCTTCCTACCTCCAGTATGGCGCCCACGTCAGCACGTATTCTGCTGCGCGTGATGCTAGATCGTGATGAAGCGGTAATTTATATCAATGGGGTCTGTTGGTTAAAAAGGGTACAAGTTGCAAAGTATGTCAACTAAAAATAAGGCACACAATTTTAAAACATAATACAGAACCCCTGGCTTCCGCCTCAGGGGTGAGAAGACTAGCTTTAGTCAGCGAGCGAGCGTTCTCGCGTTGCTTATGTAGTCAGGGAGGGCGGGAGGCGTCCAGCTACTAGACCGCCACCCTTCCTACCTCCAGTATGGCGCCCACGTCAGCACGTATTCTGCTGCGCGTGACGCTAGATCGTGATGAAGCGGTAATTTATATCAATGGGGTCTGTTGGTTAAAAAGGGTACAAGTTGCAAAGTATGTCAACTAAAAATAAGGCACACAATTTTAAAACATAATACAGAACCCCCGGCTTCCGCCTCAGGGGTGAGAAGACTAGCTTTAGTCAGCGAGCGAGCGTTCTCGCGTTGCTTATGTAGTCAGGGAGGGCGGGAGGCGTCCAGCTACTATACCGCCACCCTTCCTACCTCCAGTATGGCGCCCACGTCAGCACGTATTCTGCTGCGCGTGACGCTAGATCGTGATGAAGCGGTAATTTATATCAATGGGGTCTGTTGGTTAAAAAGGGTACAAGTTGCAAAGTATGTCAACTAAAAATAAGGCACACAATTTTAAAACATAATACAGAACCCCCGGCTTCCGCCTCAGGGGTGAGAAGACTAGCTTTAGTCAGCGAGCGAGCGTTCTCGCGTTGCTTATGTAGTCAGGGAGGGCGGGAGGCGTCCAGCTACTAGACCGCCACCCTTCCTACCTCCAGTATGGCGCCCACGTCAGCACGTATTCTGCTGCGCGTGACGCTAGATCGTGATGAAGCGGTAATTTATATCAATGGGGTCTGTTGGTTAAAAAGGGTACAAGTTGCAAAGTATGTCAACTAAAAATAAGGCACACAATTTTAAAACATAATACAGAACCCCCGGCTTCCGCCTCAGGGGTGAGAAGACTAGCTTTAGTCTTCCACGTTTCCATAGCAGCTCAACTATGAACTTAATGAGACAAAAAAAGAAGGAATCACTGAGGAGCACTTGTGGACCTAGTCAGAGATATGAGCAGGGCCACTGGAATTATGTGACTGTTTGTCAGCACCGACTTTTGCACAGTTATACATTTTCTGCATTAGCCACATAATTCATCATCTGCTCCCTAATATGCCGATTTGAACAAAAAAAGCTTCGTTTCTAGCTCAAATGGCCCAAACTTTCCCAAACATTCAGCAAAAAGTGCTAAAGAGTGGTGGAAGGCCCTTTGCAAACCTAGAATGGTCACCTGTTACTTATTGTTAAATATGGGTATTAATTTGGTACTAATGGTGTGCAAGCCACTCTTGCGTCCTTCTGCGCCTCTCTTGCCTCTTTCTGAATTCCTGTTGCTTCTTTCTGCACATTTATTTCTTTTTCTGCACTTCTCTTGATTCTTTCTGCAAATCTCTTCTACTTTCTGCACCTGTCTTCTCTCATTCTGCATGTTTGTTACCTCTTTCTGCACCTCATTTGCTTCTTTCTGTAACCCGCTTGCCTCTTTCCGCACCCTTCTTCCTTCTTTCTGTACCTCTATTGCCTTTTTCTTTTCCCTCTTATGTCTTTCTGTATGCTTTTTGCCTCTTTTTGCGCCTCTGTTCCATCTTTCTGCACATCTTTTGTTTCTTTCTGCACCTGTCTTGCTTCTTTCTGCTCCTTACTTGCCTCTGTTGCTTCTTTCTGCAGTTCCCTTCCTCTTATTGCACCCCTTCTGCCTCTTTCTGTACCCCTCTTATATCTTTCTGCACCTTTCCCGCCCTTTTCTGTTCCCCTCTTGCCTCTTTTTCCACCTCTGTTGGTTCTTTCTGAACCTCTTTTACTTCATTCTGTAATTGACTTGCCTCTTTTTACACGTCTGTTGGTGCTTTCTGCACTGCTCTGGCTTCTTCTTGCACCTCTGTTCCAAATTTCTACATTGATCTTGCCTTTTTCTGTACCCCCTTCCTTCTTTCTGCACCTCTCTTGCCTCAGTCTGCCACCTTTTCCCTCTTTCTGCACCTCTTTTGCCTGTTTCTGCAACTCTCTTGCCTCTTTCTGCAGTTCTGTTGCCTCCTTCTGCATCTCTGTTGCTTCTTTTTGTACTTCTTGTGCGCCTTTCTGCATCCCTGTTGCTTTATTCTGCACTTTTCATGCTTCTTAGTGCATCTGTCTTGCTTCATTCTGCACCCGTTCTCTCTTTTAGCAATCGTCTTCCCTCTTTCTGTACTTTTCTTGCCTGTTTCTGCACCTCACTTGCCTCTTTCTGCACTTTTCTAGCTTCTTACTACACCGCTGTTGATTCTTTCAGCAATTCTCTTGCCTCTTTCTGCATTTCTTTATCCTGTTTCGCCACCCCTCCTGCCTCTTTCTGCACCCATCTTCCCTCTTTGTGCAACTCTCTTGCTTCTTTTTACAACTCGTTCCTCTTTCTGCACCACTCTTGCCTCTTTTTTACCTTTATTGCTACTTTCTGCACTTCTCTTGCCTCTTGCTGCACCCTTTGTGCCTCTTCCAGCACCTCTGTTGCTTCTTTCTGCACTCCTCTTCCTTCTTTCTGCACTCCTCATGCCTCCTCCTGCACCTCTGATGCTTCTTTCTGCAGTTATATTTCCTCTGTCTGCACCTCTCTTGCTTCTTTCTGCATCTGACTTGCCTCTTCCAGCACCTCTGTTGTCTCTGCATCTCACTTGCCTCATTCCATACTTTCCATGCTTCTTTCTGCACCTGTCTTTTTTTTGTACCACTGTTGTCTCTTTCTGCACTTGTATTCCCTCTTGCTGCACCTTTCTTGCCTGTTTCTGCATCTCCCTTGCCTCTTTCTGCACTTTTCTTGCTTCTGTCTATACCTCTGTTACTTCTTTCAGCAATTCTCTTACCTCTTTCTGGACCTCTGGCCTCTTTCTGCACCCCAGTTGCTTCATTCTGCACTTTCCATGCTTCTTTTTGCACCTGTCTTGCTTTTCTCTGCTCCCCTGTTGTCTCTTTATGTACCTCTTTTGCCTGTTTCTGCAACTCTCTTGCCTCTTTCTGCAGTTCTCTTGCCTCCTTGTGCACCTCTGTTGATTCTTACTGCACTTCTCCTGCCTCTTTCTTTACCTTTCTTGCCTGTTGTAGCATCTCACTTGCCTTGTTCTGCACTTTCCTTGCTTCTTTCTATACCTTTGTTGCTTCTTTCAGCAATCCCCTTGCCTCTTTCTGCACCTATCTTGCTTCTTTCTGTACTTTTGTTGCCTCTTTCCACACCCCTGTTTCTTCACTCTGCACTTTCCACGCTTCTTTCTACACCTGTCTTGCTTCTTTCTGCACCCCTGTTGTCCCTTCATGTATCTATTTTGCCTGTTTCTTCAACTCTCTTCCCTCTTTCTGCAGTCCTCTTGCCTCCTTCAGCACCTCTGTTGCTTCATTCTTCACTTTCCATGCTTCTTTATGCATCTCTCTTGCTTCTTTCTTCACCCCTGTTGTCTCTTTCTGTACTCGTCTTTCCTCTTTCTGTAGCTTTCTTGCCTGTTTCTGCATCTCACTTGCCTCTTTCTGCACTTTTCTTGCTTCTTTCTACACCTCTGTGGCTTCTTTCAGCAATTCTCTTGCCTCTTCCTACACTTATCTTGCCTGTTTCTGCACCCCTCTAGCCTGTTTCTGTACCCGTCTTCGCTCTTTGTACAACTCTCTTTCCTCTTTCTACACCTCTCTTCCTTCTTTCTGCACCACTCTTGCTTCTTTTTATACTTCTGTTGCTTCTTTCTGCACTTCTCTTGCCTCTTCTGCACCCTTCATCCCTCTTTCAGAAACTCTGTTGCTACTTTGTACACTTCTCTTCCTTCTTTCTGTACTCCTCATGCCTCCTTCTTTACCTCTGTTGCTTCTTTCTGCACTTATCTTGCCCTTTCTGCACCCATCACGCCTCGTTCAACACCTCAGCTGGTTCTTTCAGCACTGCTCTTGTTTTTTTCTGCACCTCAATTGCCTTTTTCAGCCCCCCTTTTGCATCTTTCTGCACTTCTGTCTCCTCTTTCTGCATCCCTCTTGCCTTTTTCTACACCTCTGTTGCTTCTTTCTGTACTTCTATTGCTACTTTCTGTACTTCACTTGCTTCTTTCTGCACCTCTCTTGCTTCTTTCTGCATCTCAGTTGCCTCTTTTAGCACCTCTGTTGCTTTTTTCTGAATCGCTCTTGCCTCTTTCTGCACCTCATTTGCCTCTTTTATCACCTCTTTTTCCTGCAGATCTCTTGCCTCTTTTTGCACCCCTCTTTTCTCTTTCTGTACCTCTCTTGCTTCTTTCTGTACCTTTCCTGCCTGTTTCTGCACCTCTCTTGCCTCTTTCTGTAACTCTGTTCCCTCTTTTTGCACTTCTCTTGCTCTTTCTGCTCCATTCACACCTCTTTCTGCATCTCTAATGGTCCTTTGTACACTGCTTTTGCATTTTTCTGCACCTCACTTGCCTCTTTCTGCAATTCTATTGCTTCTTTCTGAACTTCTCTTCCTTCTTTCTGTTTCACTCGTGCCTCTTTCTGTACCTCTCTTGCCTCTTTGTTAGCCTCTCCTACCTTTTTCTGCACCCCTCTTGCCTCTTTCAGCACCTCTGTTGGTTCTTTCTCCCCTGCTCTTGCTTTTTTATGTACCTCACTTTCCTCTTTCTGCACTTCTCTTGCTTCCTTCTATACCTTCTTGCTTCTTTCAGCAATTCTTTTGTCTCTTTCTGCACTTCTCTTCATTCTTTCTGCACCCCTACTGCCTCTTTCTGTACATCTCTTGCCTCTTTGTTCGCCTCTTTTAGCACCTCTGTTGGTTCTTTCTGCACTTCTCTTTCTTCTTTCTGTACCCTTCCTGCCTCTTTCTGTACCTCTATTGCCTCTTTGTTCGCCTCTCAGGAAAGAAGGGTGTATAAAGAAGGAAGAGAGGTGCAGAAAGAAGCAAGAGAAGTGCAAAAAGAAGCAAGAGAGGCACAGAAAGAGGCACATAGGTGAAGAAAGAGGCAAGGGAGATACAGAAAGAAGCAAGAGAGGTGCAAAAAGAAGCAAGAGAAGTACAAAAAGAAGCAAGAGAAGTATAGAAAGAAACAACAGATGTGTAGAAAGAGGCAAGAGAAGTGCAGAAAGAGGCAAAAGAGGTACAAAAAGAGGCAAGACAGGTGCATAAAGAGGGAAGAGGGATGTTGAGAGAGGCAAGAGGGTACAGAATGAAGCAAGCGAGGTACAGAAAGAAGCAAGAAACGTGTAGAAAGAAGCAACATGGCTGTAGAAATAGACTAGAGGGGTACAGAAAGAGGCAACATGGGTCCAGGAAGAAGCAAGAAAGGTACAAAAATATGAAGAGGGATGCAGAAAGAAGCAAGTGAGGTACAGAAAGAGGCAACAGATGAGCAGAAAGAGGCCAGAGAGATGCAGAAACAGGCAAGAGAAGTACAAAAAGAGGCAGGTGAGGTGTAGAAAGAGGCAAGAGATGTGCATAAAGAGGCATGTGAGATGCAGAAACAGGCAAAGGGGTGTAGAAAGTAGCAAGAGGAGAGCAGAAAGTAGTAAGAGGAGTGCAGAAAGAAGCAACAGAGGTACAGCAGGAGGCAATAGAACTATAGAAAGAGGCAAGAGAGTTGCAGGATCAGTCAAGAGAGGTACAGAAAGAGGAAAGATGGTTGCAGAAACAAGCGAGAGAGCTGCAGAAAAAAAACAATAGAAGTGCAGAAAGAAGCAACAGAGGTGACTAAAGAGTTAAGAGAACTGCAGAAAGGCAAAATAGGTGCAAAAAAGGCAAAAGAGGTACAGAAAGAGGGAAGAGGGGTACAGAAAGAAGAAAGAAGGGTACAGATACAGAAAGAAGCAATAGAGGTGAGGAAAGAAGCAATAGAGGTGAAGAAAAAAGCAACAGATGAGTAGAAAGAAGGAACAGAGGTGCAGAAAGAGGCAAGAGGGATAAAGAAAGAGGGGAAAGGGGTGCAGAAAGAGGCAAGAGAGGTACAGAAAGAAGCAAACAAAGTACAGAAAGAAGCAACAGAGATGCGGAAAGAGGCAAGAGAGGAGCAGAAAGAGGCATGATGAGTGTTGAAAGAAGCAACAGAGGTACAGGAGGAAGCAATAGAGGTACAGAAAGAGGCAAGAGGGGTACAGAAAGAAGCAACAGAGGTGCAGAGAGAGGCAAAATGGATGCAGAAAGAAGCAAGAGAGGTGCAGAAAGAAGCAAGGTGAGTGCCGAAAGAATCAAGGAGGGGGCAGAAAGAGGCAAGAGAAGTGCAAAAAGAGGCGAGAGGTACAGATATAAGCAAGAGAGGTGCAGAAGAAAGAAGTAAGAGAGGTGCAGAAAGAAGGAAGAGAGGTGCATGAAAAGGAAGAAAGGTGCAGAAAGAGGCAATAGAAATGCAGAAAGAGGCAAGAGAGGCACAGAAAGAAGCAAGAGGGGTTTGCCCACCATTGGTACTAATTAACACCCACATCTACAAATAAGTAACAGACGACAATTCCAGGTTTGCAAAGGTCCTTCCTCCACACTGTAACACTACATTTTTGGTAACGTTTGAGCTAGAAACAAGTTTTTTTGTTCAAATCTGCTGATTACACAGCAGATGATGGATTATGTGGCAAATGCGGAACATGTTTAATTATGCAAAAATCTGTGCAGTCAGTTGCATAATTTCAGTGGCCCTGCTCATACCAGGGTCCAGAAGTGCTCCTCAGTGGTTCCTTCTTTTTTGTCTCATTGAGTAAATAGTTTAACTTCTATGGAACTGAGGAAGACTAAACCTGAGGTTACCACTCAATAACACAGACAACCATACCACATAATTATTCTCCATAACACATAGTCCCACCCTACATAATTCCTATACCCTTAATACCATATACTTTCAAAACACATGATTTTACTGCACAACAATATGTATTTTTGTTCCATTGCTCAATTTTTATCTATCACCTCTTTTTTGCACTGCACCTCATCAGGATTACCTTTGTATAACTTATGGCTTGAGCACACCATTGGTATCCACCTCCATACTATCAATCGATGGTCAGGGCGATGGTTGGATCCTCTTACTGATCTCAGGTGACGACACTCCACCACTAAGGGTGGCCTGATGAGAATTTTTCCAGCCTTTGTTATAATCACAAAAGGTGATACTGTATGACCTGTTCCTTTCTAGCTTCCACTCCATGACACCATTCACTAGACCCTAGTGTCCCTCTTCTTGTTATTTAGTTGGAATAGGGGTTTGGGACACAGAGGTCTCTAAACATTCCCCCTTTTTCACCCTAATGTAAGGATGTTTTTTGGTTTAGGTACCAGTAGGCTTCTTGGTCCCCAAAGTCCCTTTGGAGTAAAGTGGACTTCATCCACCAACCAGTAGTGTGCTAGGAGGCATGTTTGCTGAGTGGTGGATAAAGGGGAGCATGGCATCCAAAGACCTCTTAGCAATCCCACGGTGTGGGATTTACTGGAGGTAACAGGAGTGGTAGTTGGCCCCTAAGGACATCCTTGGGGGCCAACTACCCCACCTATTACCTACAGTAAGTCCCGCACAGAAGGATTGCTAAATTGTCATAGCAGGCCAAGCCCCTTAGCCCACCACTATGAAAACGCACTCCCTGGTGCACTCTTGGATGGGGATTGAAGTCCCGTTCGCTACTGGGGTTCCTTAGGGGCCAACAAGCCTACCTGTTACCTCCAGTAATCCTCAAACAGTGGGATTGCTGAGAGGTGGACACAGGCCATGCCCCCTTTCTCCACCACTCTGCAAACGTGAGCGCTCTTGTTTGGGGGATAAAGTCCCCTTGTCTCCTGAAGGACCCTTGGGGCCTACCAGCCCTCCTGTTACCTTAAGTAAGCCCCAAACAGCTGGATTGCTGGGAGTGGTCAGAGGCCACACTCCCTTTTTACACCACTCTGCAAACGCGCCTTCTCCCGCACTGCTCCTTGGGGGATGAAGTGCACTTTAGTCCTGATGTCCTCAGGACACAAGGGGACCTCAGCCACTCATCAGCAGTGTGCCAAGAGGCGTGTTCGCAGAGTGTTCTAAAAAGGGCAGGGCCCCAGACCACCTCTCAGCAATCCCACTGTGTGGGGCTTGCTGGAGGTACCTGGTTGGCTAGTTGGCCCCAATGAAACCTTAATGTCAAAGGGGACTTATTCACCCAACCCAGAAAACGCCAGGAAGTGCATTTGCAGAGTGGTGTAGGGAGGGGTCGGGGCATTCAGTGAGTTTCTTTTTTTTGAATTTTAGGAAGATTTCCTTGACCCTTTTGAGCCCCGGGTGACCCCATCACCCAGGGCCTACGCCATTTATCAAAAATAAATTACAATTTGTGAAAGGTGGTGTGCAACGCCTTCTCCAGGCCAAATGTGGCTTCGGGGAACCCTTCCCCATGGGGCCTGACCTGCCTTTTTTCTTTTAATTTTGGAGGCGGGCACCATGGCTCCCCCTTCTGAAGCCAATTTTGGCCCAATGGAACCCATCCTCCGGAGCCCAGTCTTATATTTAAAAAAATATATAATAATTAAAAAATTGAGGTGGGCCAAGTGAGCCCCTCCTGGTCCAATTTTAGCCCCAGAGAACCTATCCCCTGGGGCATGCCCATAATGTTGGGGACCGCAGGGGAGCCTCAATGCCCCACAGTCCCTGCCAGATCACCACCTGCTGCGGGAGCTGGCATTGCTTTTTGGCAAAGGGAGCTGCTGACATGCAGCACCCTTTGCCCAAAAGCACTACTGCTTCGCTTCCATGAAGCGAAACAGAAGTTTGGTATGGCAGGGCGGGATCAGTGCTCCAGCCCTGCCATAGCAAACTCCAAAGTTCCAGGGGTGGGCACCGCGGGACATTGCTGGAGACGCCCACCTGGCCCTGTGGGGTGGCAGTCCCCAGGCCCATGAAGGACTCCACCAGTGAGGCTGCTCAGCCCCTTTCCATAAGATTTAAAGCTCCAGGGAGGTGGTGGTCCCAGGGCCAAAGGGTCCACAACGGACCCCGCATTTACATAATATATGCCCCAGGGAGGTGGTGGTCACAGGGGCAGTTTGGGGGGGCAGGTGCCCCCACACCTTTTTAATTATAAAAAAGCCCCAGGGAGGTGGCGGTCACCGGGGCTGTGGGGGAAGGCAGGAGACCCTCCACGCATTTTAATTGAAAGAAAGCCCCAGGAGGTGGTGGTCACCGGGGTTGCGGGGAGCCCCATTCCCCCTACATATTATAAACATAGCCCAGGGGAGGGGGTGGTCCCTAGTGCTCTGGGGGCCCCAGGGGCCCCTGCAACATATTTTGGCATTGCCCCGGGACTTGGTCACCTTGAGGCTTAATCACACTTTGTTATTTTTATTTTTAGAAGGATTCACGTAGGGTCAATTAAATGCTTTTTTTGGGCCCTCTGGGTCCCTGTGGGACTCCCTGAGCAGGCCTAGGGGGGCAAGGGTGTTTCTACCCTGCCCCCTTTTATTTGTTTATTCATGCTTGTTCTTGTGACTCTGTTCAATCGAGTCACACAATGGCTGCCAACACTTCCTGGTTGTAACTGTTGGCAGCCAAGCTCTACATTGGGAACGTTGCGGATCCACCAAGGTCACCAGATACTAATATTTCTAAATATATTAACTTCTCAGGAAGTACTGAACAGATTTACAGCATTTAACAAAAAGAGTGCAATCTGGACCAAGACCTACATCTCTGCCAAATTTCGTGTCATTCCGTTCAGCAGTTTGGGCTGTAGCTGCAACAAAAGTTTCCTATGGAAATTTAAATGAAGAAAGCGTGTTTTGGGGGCCCCTTTTTTCTCAGCCCCTGCTTGATGAATCACCCTGAATCTTTCAAGACAGGAGCTGACCTGAGCGGGCCATTAGTTTTGAAAATTTCGCAAAGATTCATCAAACATCACCAAAGATATTGACATATCATAAAACACTTTTTTGATAGAAACAAGGTCCTAACTATAACTAACTACTGGTGACCACAAGTAGGTAATATATATATATATATATATATATATATATATTCACAAAGTTGTGGCTGAACCCTTGCCTCGATATCGGCGGGCTCACGGCAGGGGTAGCCACCCCCTTCCAAATCAACACGTTAC